>NW_024582066.1:0-2332 GCF_017639235.1 Corvus kubaryi | reverse complement strand
ATAAAGTCATGTGTGGTAAAAACAATACAAAATACTGGGGGGAACTCAAAGTCGATGTTGCAATACCTACCACCCAACCACCGGTCATGCTAAGCCCGAGAATTTTTGAAATTGGACCACGTATAATCACAAAAACAGGCCAACAACAAATATTGCTCAATCCGGCATGGTCCCTTAAACAAGTCAAGTTGCTGATGCAAAACAATGTCTCAGAAATTCAGCCAGCTTGTTCACCTTTTCTGCAAACTTCCTTCAAGGGGCAGACAACCGGGTTGCAAAGCGGAACCCTTCTAAGAAACGGACGCAAAGAGACATAACCGCTGTTGTGGGAACAGGATTGGGAATCTCAAATAGTATTGATTCAGAAGTACTAATGAATAAATTGGCTGCCACAACTACAGATTTGACTAAAATACAACAACCCATCAGCGGTTGTTATCAAACATATTACCAAATTGAGAAAAGGTAAATGTGAATGACCACAAATTGATAATTGGCATGCTCCGTGCTACACAAAGCAACATTTCTTTGGCTCTCAGCTGCGTCCTGGCTCAATTGTGGATGCAGTCAGTTGCTGCCTCAATTATAAGAGAAGGCAAAGAAGGCACTTTTCCTACTGAAATTCGGAAAATAATCTGGGACGGTGCCACTGATTTTGAAAGAGAATTCCAATCCTGGTGGAATTTAGTGAATTTTACCTACAATCCCATCACAAACACAGCCACGGCCTTTGTACTAACCATACGTAATGCTTCAGTGCATTTGACAGTCCCTATCATTGCATTAGGGCTGAACCACAATGCAGCTATTCTCTACCCTTTCCAGCATAGAGAATGGGCCCGTCAAACTGGTAAGAAGTGGCAAACTGTTAATTTGGAAACTTGTATTGTCCGAGAACAACAAGGGTTTATCTGTGAAAGTAGTGCAATTAGACCTCAAGACATTTGTTTGGACACAGAACAAAATATCTGTCATTTTGAAATTCATCCTAACAAGATTCCTGAAACAGTGCTTGTGTATATAGGCAATGGATGTGCATGCTTAAGAACTGCATGCGATAAGGTATTTATAGAAAATTTAGTTGTAGATACTAAAACTCATTCAAATTTTTGTGTTTGTAACTTTACTAAAAGCACAGGATGTGATTTCTCTTATTTAGCCCCACTTACTTCTTATTGTATTTTACAGTCCAATTACACACTGATCCACCAATTATTGCCTACCCCCACTGGGATCAACCTTACTTAGGTAAAGCACTTGTTGCTTCACCAGGATTTCATTGGAATTTTGGAAAAGATCAAGAAAAACGGACAGAAAACCTTGGTAACTGTTCATCACAATGTGAAAGAAACACATTGTGTTCTAGAAAGAGGAAAGAAAGATGCTGGACACAGCTGGTGGGATACTCCTTTTGGGTGGTCACCTACTGCTACAGGTGTCCTGAACAAATTGTGTCATCCCATCCTTGTTCTCTTGATTTTAGTTTTGATTGGGTTTGTTTTATCAGCAATCTTACACATCATGAATTGCAGAATGATGAAACGGTTAACACAATTGACATCTGTAATAGATGTGCACAATTTGGACAATATCCCATCCACTGTGGACACCCCTAAGGTTATTGACACAAGATGAACTACAGGAGTATTAAAATAAGATAAGACATGATTAAAAATTACATGTGTATTTTGATTAAAAATTACTTATTCCTTCTTTTTCCTTTTCTTCCTCTTTTCTTATTTTCTCTACCCTTTTCTGGGATATGCTACCAACATTAACGAGTCCTGAAGACTTCGCAACAACACTACGAAATCGTGCTGATGGAGCTCTCCTGATGACAATCGTGAGTCCTGGGGTGGTGTAAGAGACGGTCTGAAGATCCCTCATCTGCCTCACGATCATCGCCGAGGACAGAGGCTAAACACAGGAGTTCCGACCTGCCTAAGGTGGGATGTCTGCCAACTGTTGCCTGCAGGTGTGCCCGCTGGGAACTGGTACGCATTCCTGAGGAAATCTGTGCAGGTCACAGTGGACTGCGCCGTTCTTGCTGCCCAGGCGGGAAGGACTGCGCTGAAGCGGAAAGGAATGACCCGTCCTGTACACCTGTCCTGTACCTGTTTCCCAAAGCAACGGGCCTCATAACAACGGCTGTAGATTTGCCCCACCTCTTGGGGAAAAGGGGGAGATGTGGGGATACAGCTAGAAAGCAGAAGCGAGAGCACTGCTAAACTCATGCCAGAAGTAGACGCGCTAACGCTGCTAGGCTGCAAACCATAGCAGGCAGTATAGTTAGCATAGGAGAAAGGCATGCTTGGTATGTACCTGTGATAGT
>NW_024582065.1:10387060-10535733 GCF_017639235.1 Corvus kubaryi | reverse complement strand
AAAAAAAGGCACAAAGATGAAACTCCTAAAGCAGCAGCAGCCCCAAGTCACTGAGCTGCTGCTTCCCACCACCAACACTCTGTGTCTCAGCAAACACTTCCAACACACGAGCCAAGGCCACAGGGGAGTGAAAAGCCCAGAGCCTGCGGGCAGGACAAGCACTCCATTGATCAGTAACAAACCAACACAGCTCAGCTGGATGGTGCACTTAAGACTGGACCTGGAAGCATCAGGAAAAGCCATTGGAACACAAGCTCAGCAGCACAGAATCCCATTTGTCACCAGCTGATGAGATGGGAGGCTCTGTGTGGGACACGTTGTGCATTCAGCTTCAACAATGCCACAGCTCCACAGCAGCGCTGAAAAACTTCTGCTTTTAACTGTTGGAGAGGATTTTCTCAATGGAAGTGTCATTAACAGAGGAACAGCACATGATGCACAGCATAACCTGCAATAAAAAGCTTTTGCTTTCCAGCGTGTAAACATCCAGGTTACTGGACTTTAGCTCATATCAACGAATCTGATGATAGATTTTTTAAAAATTTTTCTTGGAACTAAAAAAGTAAAATTTTCCATAAAAGGATAAAGCACAAAAATACTCTCTCAGTAAGTCTCAGGAAGCCATTTAATACCTTCCATGTCCTAGGAACAACTAGGCAAAACACTTGGAAAGTGTGAGCAGTAGAAATGTTGACCATTGAATGTTTGGCAGCCGTGTGCTCCAGCCCCTGGGAGGGGCTTGTCCCCCACTCCACACCAGTCCTGCAGCTCCCCAGCTATTTCTTCTTCTTCTTTGGGGGCTCATCCTCAGAGCTGCTGTTGCTGCTGCTGCTGCTGGAGGAGCTCGGATCCGAGTCGAAGTCGGAGGAGGAGGAAGAGCTGCTGGAGGAGGGGGAGGGGGAGGAGGAGGGGGAGGAGGAGGAGGAGGAGCTGTCCTCACTGTCACTGTCCTCGGAGGAGGTAGAGGAGTCCTGGCTGTCAGAGGAGGAGTCGCTGGCTGAGCTGTCACTGCTGCTGGAACTGGTCACACTTTTGGACCTGGGAGAGAACAAAGAGCTGAGCACAGCCCTGCCAGAGCCCACGGCACCGTGTTCTCTGCTCTGCTGGAATTATCCAAAGATCAATTCGTTGCCTTGAAAATTTCCAGGCCTCACCACCTAAGATGAATTCCTGTGCCTTCCCTCCCTTTCCCACTCCTGGATGAGTGGATTTTGGCCATTTGAGCAACGGCAGAGTGGCCCCAGGGCATGACATAGCCCAGCAGGACTGCAGAGAGGGGCAGTTTTTTGTATTTTTTTGCACAAATGCACCCCCTAAACTTCCAAGCATTTTTGGGCTGTAACCTCCCTTTTTTTGGGAGGACCCCACCTAACCCCTCCCATACCCTACTCACCTTCTCCTCCACTGCATCTTCACTCTCCCAGTGACACTGGGGTGCCCCAAATGACATCATCACCCCCAGACTCCCAACTCCCTCCCTAAAAAACTCGCTCCCAAAAAAAGCACAAAACAAATCAAACTAGCCCGGACAGCAGCATGTTGCTTTAATAATGCAATTTACATACGTACATCCCCCCTCCGAAAGGGGTCTCTGCTAGAAAAATAAAGGGAGGGCAGCCCCCCAAATGGTTGAAGTCCCTCCCCAGCTCCTGTCGCGCAGGCTGGCGGCTGCCCCATAGCAAATAGGCAGTGTGTCCGAGGATGGTGCCTTGTCTCCCGCTCAGGCTCTTCTCCGCCTTGTTCCTCCACTGTTCCTGCACTCCAGCCGGTGTCTCATCCCTTTCCTATGATGCTACTGCAGGGAGATCACTGTGCGAGGCTGGAGGACACGGCTGTACCGCGACGGGAATCTGCGCTCACGGACCCACCGCAAGAGCTCCAGCCGTCCCACCGCTGCTGCGTGGCTCACTCGCTTGGTCGATATAGCTGAAAGTCAAGCATGAAAATTCTCTGCCGCGTCATGTCTGATTGGTATGAAGAAATGTGATGCTAAGTACGCTTCAGATAATGCTATTGTGGCACTTCTAATTTCATACTTCTAAGCAAAATTTTTATTACAGTAATAGATCTGTGACAAACTCTGACGACTGGCTTTTCTCAGTGTTAAGTACAACGCTGTGCAGATGTGTCTTGTAGTCCTTTGCTTTTCGTCTGGCGGGCAAGTCACCACGCAAACTCGCTTTCGGTCACGTAGTGGAAATGGAAATCATTGTGGTGTAGCATCTTGACTTGAGAGCAGCATTCCACGGCAAATCTGACCTATCTGCTTGGCCGTCTTGGAGCTGACTGGTTTCTGTTACTTGCAGGCATATCGAATAGGCGTGCTTTCCATGGAAAACTCTCAAGAGAGGTCTCAAATGATGTTTTACCGTTACGTTTACAAAGCCTGCATTCGGGAGGGGCGGTGCTGGCTGAGGTCCCTCCCTGCACAGGGGCGAAGGACCCGTTCGCTCCCCTTGCGGGACTGCAACTCTCGGCGGCGGAGGACGGACCGGTCGCTCGCAGCCCGGGACTACAACTCCCGGCGGGCACTACCGGCGGCGCAGCGGCCGACGCGGTGGCCGACGCGGCGTAGGAGTGGTCGGCGGGCCGGGGCGGGCGCGCGGGGCCGTGCGCCGGGGGCAGCGGGATGTGCGCGCGGAGCTCCCGGCGCCTCTCCCGCGCGGGACGGAGCCGCGGGAGCGACGCTGGAGGGGTGAAGCCTCCGTCTGGCCGTCCGCATGGAGCTGAGCAGCGCGGAAAGGGCGTCCACCCGATTCCTCGGCCTCACTCAGCGGTACCGGAGGCGGGGGCTAAGCTCGGGTGGGGCGGGGCGTGGCGTGCTGCCGGCCGGCGATGGCGGAGAGGAAGGCGGTGCTTTGCTTCCGCCGACCGGGAGCTGGAGGGGCCGCTGGGGCGAGCGGCGCTGGAGGCTTCCGCGGCGTGGGGCGGCTGGCCCTCGGGCTAGCGGAGCAGCAGGAGCTCCCGAGCTGCAGCCGTCGGCCTCGGGGGCTGCTGCAGGTGGTGTGGGCGGAGTCGGACGAGCGTCTTCAGAGTCGGTTTCGCGGCGTATTCAGCGTTGAGCTCGTGCAGGCGGGTAGCGCTGGGATATCGCTGCAATTACACGACTGCTGACTGCGTTTGTACCTGTGACTCTTTCTTAAGTGAAAACAGGTTGGCCGATACTGGCAAGTAAACATATAGATGGTAAGGAGAATGGTAAGCCCAAGGGGCATGTAGGCTACGTCCTTTCTGATCACACAGGTGCAATCTGCAAACTTTATCCTTTCTGCCACTACCTTCCCGACCCCCAAGTAATGTGCTTTCCGGTGTCGAACTTCTAAAAGACAAAACTTGGGATTTGACGCTAGGATCCTCAAAACATCTAGATTTAGTTTAGCAAGTATGTTCAATCGTGCTTTGTTGTTCAGCTTTCAGGACTGTCTTGTAGGAGCTTCTGTTGAAAAGGGAGGAAGCTAGTCCTCTCTCCTCGTCGTCCTTACTGTTCATTTATACAACTGCACCTGTGTTTCCCGACAAATGGGAAGGGGAGGTGGAGTATACTGTAGATGCCGTACAAATGAACATAAGCTGGTTGGTTTTATTCACGTGAATAAAGGTGCATCCGTATTTAAATACTTTGCAATGTCAGTAAATTTTAAATTATTAAGCCCAGCTAATCTGAGGCACTGACGAACTGACCTCTTCAGTGCCAGCAGTTCATCTTAGTAGGGTGGAAACTACTCTAAAAGTGTCGTAACTGGAGCAGCCGTTTTTCTTATATAGGTCAGGACTGAGGAAGGATGCAATTCAGTGAAGAAAATGAATATGAACAGCTGATTTTAATCACAGCGTATTTTTTAAATTAGCAGATGTGGTATGTCAGAGAGTTGGGTACAAATCTTGGTGGTAACCGAGAATGGAGAGCCAAAGAGGTATGCAGGCAAGAATTCATTAGGGAGTATATGCGCTTATGCAAAAAGCACGACGATGTGAATCTTACCTGTGCCTAAAGTGAAGCTGCCTAATTTTCATGACGTTGTCTCTGTAGCATTTATGTTGATGTAAGATTCTGCTTTAATGACTAGATGCGAAGCAGGTGACGTTAGGTTGAGAAGAAGCAGAGATTAGCTCTTGGGCATAATTCTGACTTTTAAAAGGACTGCTAGTGTGTTTGAAGGTTAGGTAGTTTGAATTGGGACACAAATGAATGAGAATATTAATATTAAAGCAGTCTTGTTTTAATTGTTAGCTCAGATATATTCCCGGTTTTTTAATTAGTGAGAGAGCGGTGTCAGAAAAAAGCTTTTCATACCAAAGTGTATGGTTTGTGGCAAGACAGTATATGTCTTCAAATTATTGGAATGGAGTTGCGTAGAGGCGGTGCTTAATGTGATACGATGGTATGAGGTTATATGTGGTAACGCAGGTGGATTTTGACCTTTGCATTGTAGGATTACTTTTGTTTGCTGTCTTTGTTAAGGCTGTGGAGGGACACCTCCGAAATGCTGTCGTTTCCTTGTGCTCTTAAATGGAAGTACTGGTCTAGTTTCTCCTTGCGTGTAGGCCGAAAAAAGACTGAAGAAATCAGCAGTGACACGCTAAGTGCGGTCTTACTGAGTCGTATAGTGCGGTTGTCCCATTTGAGGCATTAAGTTTACATTTCGGACGCGGTTTATAAGCCACCACCCGCTTTGGAACTCTGACTGCACCGTGCCTAAGTATTTAATTTAACCGTAGCTTTTGCTTCCGGTCAGGACACGGCCATTTCTCTTGGGAGTCATGTGAAAGCCAGACTGCAATGGCTGCTAGAGATTGTGCATGCTGTAAGAAGTGTTCCCTGCAGCAATGAGTTTATACGCTATGAAGCTTGTTCATATTTTTTTAATGGCAGGGTATAGCATTGCAGGAAGTGTGATGCTAGTTGACCTGTGTACACTGATGAAACGTTTCTATTCCAGCTCTGTCTCTGAAGATCTGGGTTGCAGACGTGGAGAGTTTAGCAGAAAGCATTATGGATCTGTGGAGCTTGTAAGTTTATGTAGCCTGTCCTTCCGTTTACCAGCTTATAATGCAGAGCTCTAATCCTTTTCATTTCCGAGTAAAAAAATTGGATCCAGTTTGGAAAACGTGCTTTCTAAGCTGGACTTGAAAGTAATAAGCTAATAGAAAGAGGCTTCTGAATAGATACGGATCAGACTGGTGATAGGGGATCTTTTTACCGCCTTTTTTATTAATATTTCGTTGTAACACTTCAGGAAACGTTATGTAAATACTGTGTTTACTTCCAGATGGAAATTGAGCATTTTTCCCTCTTGGAAGCTGAAGATGGCAAAATATTAGGGTAGTATTTAATGAAGTACTTGCAATTATGTAAGTTATAAACCATGCATGCTCACATGTGTACATACACGTGTATGTAATTTTATAGGTATGTGACTCATAATAGTGGGAGAGGGCTTAAAACTGAATGAACTAGTCAGAATTAGGATTTTGACAAGAGTTCCCTAGAATCTGTCAGTTGTTCTGCATTTTCCTGAAATTCAAAGATTAAGCTGGCACTTCATTTTCCACAGTGAAAATATGTCAGCGGTTAAAACTGTCATTCTGATTACAGGGTCGTAATGAAATTACATAAATTTACTGTAGGAAAGCGGAAGTGGGGAGGAGTTATGAAAATGAACGCCAGTTCTCTTACTGTGGGAAGAAATCGCAAATTTTCTACTAGCTATAGTTGTAATTTTAAAGTTCTCGGGTAGTATATTTACTAACACTAAATTGGGCGTAAATTGGCGGCCCAGTTGCTGGTGCGTTGCGGGGAACGCCAGGTGTCTTTCTTTCCTTTCCGTACGTTCCGCGTAACAGATGCGGTGTTTTAATCCAAAAATGCAAGTAAACTGTTTTCGGGTAAGAGGCTCTTTCATTCCTTGTACTTAGAGTCTTTTGCTGGGGAAAAAAAAAAAAGTTATTTGTCATAAAAAATTCACAGTAAGCTCACATGAGCAGTCTTGTATTTTGGTTGTTTTTCTTAAAATCTCGCTAGCATTTTATGAAAATATGTGTTTTTTGGAGTACAGATGTTTAAAGGTTCTCGTTGCCCTTTCAAATTTCTAAATGTTTGATGCTTAAGTTTTCTTGCTTCATGTTTCCCACAGTAGCATCTCATTCATGCCTCGTTAGGGGTCTTCCTGGGTCATTCAAAGCCTTTAGTCAAATTGGTAATAGCTAGATTGATCCCTTTTCCATGGGAAGTCATTATGCCTGGAGCAAAAAGAAATGGTAGTAAGCTTTGATTGCTGGTCGTATGGCTATTTTTGGAAATAGAACCTGTCTTAAACTCTCTTATAGCTTATATCTAGTGATGCTGATGGAGCCATTCAAAGAGCTGGACGATTCCGTGTGGAAAATGGCTCCTCTGGTGAGGTAAGTGTCCAAAGGTACTCATAGGAAGCTGAAAAAATTATTCAGCTTCAGTTATTTTTCACCTACGAAAGATATATTTGCAGTCAATTACTAGGGAAGAGGACTTTGAAAATTCTGGCATTTTATTTCATTTTGGTAACGTTTTTGCTCACTTGATCGTGTTAGGAGAAAAATACCTCTGAATGATGCTTCGCGGTCTCTAGTTCATCACTCTTTATATATATATGCTATCCCGGTGGTACTACAATGTTCAAGCCGACCTCTGCGCTTTACAGTTTGCTCGTTGTTGTCATGAGGTTATAGCTTCATTTTTTGGACCCTCAGTTGCCTTTTGGCAGCTGTGCTTGTCTTAAATAAGAGATAAAGAAGTTGAGCGGAGCCTCAGAGCGTCATTCCCTTCGTCTTTCTTGCTGCTAAACTCGCAGTGTGTTCCTGCAACTACTCCGGTGGCACCTAGGTTTCTGCTTACCTTCATTTGTAAAACTTTTTCGTCTGTAAATATAGTCTTAATAATGAAAGAAAGGGGACCTCATATTCTAGAAATACTGGTAACATCTTGGTAAAGTGTGCATTGAACTAATAGTAACAGCAAACTGTTACCAATCATCTGTTTGCATCAGCGCTGGCTGCAGAGTTGAATGCAATCTAACTGTTCTGCATTGATTCTTTGGGGGGTCACGTTTGGTACTCTGTGTCTTTTTAGCTCAGTTTCATGCAGTTCAAAATCGTGGAAAGACTCGCAGAGCGGGTGATGAATGGCCGTGTGGCGAATGAATATGAAGAATGGCTTTTTCTTTGCGTGTTAATTTGTAGTGGGGAAGGACTTGAGGGATGCTTGGGAATTTACCTTAATTTATGAGAAACAACGCTGAAGAACTTCCAAAGCGTGCTTTGGTCAAGCAAGGAGACTTTGAGGATTAATTTGGGAAGAACTGAGAAAATAAAACCTGAGGACATTCATTTATTTAAGTTTTAAAAATATTTGTCTTCAAATTCCACATCGAAGGACCTTTTTTTCACTGACATTCTAAGACATTACTGTAACGGTGGTACAGTAGGGTAAGACTTAGCTACTTAGAGAGAAATTAGCAAAAAGGGTGAATGAGAGGGAGAAGTTTTTATTTCAGCTATGCACCAACTGACTTCGGAAAAATCCTTGCTTTTTAAAAAGCAGTGTACAGCTAAAATTTCTGGTGAATCAGCTGGTCTTTATTTGCTTTTGCCTATATTTTGTCCAATTTTTTTTTTTTTTTTTCACTTGGCATTTAATGTAAAGGTCTCCCGATTCTATTTCAGAATACAGACTCCACTCCGGGTACGTGGCACAGAACGGATGTGCATTTGGAAAACCCAGAGTATCATACGAGATGGTACTTCAAATATTTTTTAGGGAAAGGTAATTCTTTTTTTGCAAATGGATTGGAATTGGTTCAATGAAAATGTAATGCAGTTTTGAATTGTTATTATTTCAATATGGAAAAAGGTATGGTGTTAATTCAGTATTAAACCATTTTCTGTCCTTTACAGAAAACAAGTCTGTTTCATGTGTTTTTAACCTGAAAACAGAGGATGGGTGTCTGTAAAGAGCGAAACCCCTGCTACCAAAAAGGGATGTTTTGAAACCCTTCTTGGCTTTGAAAGCTGTACCTTTCTCTTTGGGTGATTTTTTTACACATCCCTATATAAGTACATAGTTATTTATGGAGACAGTGATACATTTTTACATATGAATGCATATGTTTACAGGTGTCTGTCTCATTCTGGACACGAGTGGGTGGGTGCGTCTTCTTTATGGTTGATAGTGCTGCTTGTTTTTCTCCCAACAGTTCATCAGAATTATATAGGTACAGATGCAGAGAAGAACCCTTTCTTTCTGTCTGTTGTACTGTCTGACCAAAATAATCAGCGCATTCCTCAATACCATTCGATACTTTGGAGAAAAACAGTAAGAAAGAAATACTTAACTGCTATTCTGACTTTTGTTTGTTTGTTTTGGGTATGTTTATCATATGCTTTTTCTCTTTCTCCAGAATTCTGGTATTTATTACATATTTTCATTTCATATCATAAGAACGTATAATTCTACCATAGCAGATAAAACTAAACTAAATTTGCAGATAACATTAGACTAAACGTTTTGACAGAAATCTGTGATGTCAGATATTTTCTAATTGTTCTAACAACTGCTTTTTTTTTAGAAATGATGCCTAAATTGTTCTTGATTACATCCTGTGATCAAACTCTCCTGTAGGCGTGCATGGTTCACTTTTTTTTTCTTTGCGACATCCATCTGTTTTTTTTTTCCCTCTAAATCAGCAGGAAATATGGCTAAGTAAAATTACCTTGGTTTTCTTGATTTTTTTTACTTAATTGTTTTTATTAATATTCCTATTTGAATATGCAGAAAAAGTTGGTATGTCCTGTAACATATCCTAGCTTTTCTTGTTTACAGGGTACTCAGAAAATATGTCTCCCTTACAGTCCCACAAAAACATTATCAGTGAAATCTATATTAAGGTATGCATTTACGAATAAGTTATCAGTTTAGATATTTGCCTGTATACCTTTTCCTGTAATTCAGAGCTTGCGTTCTGTGGTTTTCGTGATAAATTTATAAAAACCGTAAAAATAGTTTTGCAAATCTTGCTCATTGAAGGCAGCGAAAAGTGGTTTTAAAGCCTGTTCTGGAACAGGCAAAGTGAAAATTTAAAATGGAGAGAAATTCTTAGCACTTTTTCTTCAGCAGAGGGACAATTTCAAGTTAATTGGAGAACAGGTACTAAGTGGAACTGCCGTGATGGAGAAGAAATAGCTTTTAAAATTAGACAATAAAAAGAGCTAAGGAATAGCAGATTTTGACTGGCGGTTATGATGTGGCCCTAGCAGGAGGAAGCAAGCAGTCAAGATGCCGAGAGTTACTTCTTCAGCTGACTGTCTTCATCTAGGTCTCGCTATGAGTATATTATGCGCAGTGAAGCCGAGAAAATTCCTACTCTCGGATGGAGTTTGTATGAGCATGCTCATACTCTGCCCTGCCTCTTGGGTGGTAGAAGAGAATATAAAGTGAGCAAACCCAACACTGTTTCTATTTCTTTGAACATTTTAATCAGCTGAAATGTCAGAGCACTGGTTTTCAAAGCACTCATTCAAATTTAATCTGCAGTTTTACAATCTTATCATGTGGTGTGTTTTCTCAAATCCCTCACTGATAATGTCATCAAATGGATCTTCTGTAAGGGTTTTAGCTTCTCTAGGAAGCCATTAAAAGGGCCTTTTAGTAAACAGCACGTACCAGATAAATGAGGGCTTTGCAAGTTTCTAAAACCTTTAATCTGTATAGAGTAGGAACGAATATTTCTTGTTTGATTGAAGCCGGGCACTGGTTAACACTGACAGTGCCTATGTGAAAGGAGAATTCTGGAAGCAGAGCATGTGTGTTGGTGTGAAGTCACTGCCAATAGATCTGGATGTTCCTGCTACGGCACAAGATTTATGAGAGGTCCCAGACCACTGAATGTGCCTGAGAGGCTATCGGGCCATTGAGCCTTGCTTCTTAAATCTGATTTCCTGGGCTGAGGCTCTGTTTTGGAGTGTCGAGATGGTGAGTCGAAAACTCTTCGGATATCTATCATCTTCTTCATCAAGTTGAACTAAGTGCCTTCTTTGAACTCCTACCGTGTTGGCTCAAATAGTGTTCCTAGTTGTCTGTACTGCGTTCTTGACCTGCATAAGTACCTGATTTTCCATGTCTGCCCACGAGTCACTGAAGTATCTCTTCCTAACATCCCTTTCCAACCCGGCCTCTCTCTTCACTCTGCCCACAAGTGTGTGTTTCATCAGGCATCCCAGAGTGGAGGAACTCTATCATCTATTAGCTAGGGTCATAACTCTGTGGCTAAAACACCCTGATGTGTTCCATCCTGTGATGCTCCAGTATTCTACAGAGGAAAATGGTAGGCTTGTTTCAGACCTTGTTTCTCTCTGTGCCACGTGCGGTCGGGTGCATAAACGTCATCTCCTTTTGCCTGCTTCAGCTTGGACTGAAAACTCTTCCCTGGCTTTGGTTTTTGGTTGGGTTTTTTTTTGTTTTGTTTTGTTTTTTTTTTTTTGGCTTTTACGGTCCTTGAGCCGTGCCTCAGGCCTGATTGGTAGTCCTTTGACATTTCAACCTGTTCACACCTGGTGTGAATCTAGGTACAAGACTGTCTCAAAGAATTTTGGTTATGTTTATAAACGTGCTTTTTCTAAGTTCTTTGGAAGGCTTTAGTACCTTTCAAAAGGAACTAAAGAAGATGATGTCTGCTCTGTGATCTGACATAAGCAACAGTGGAAACATTTGACCTCTATGTTAGTTCACTGTGCCCCAGGCAGATTGTATTTGGTACTCCGTGACATGCTGCACAGTTCTATAATGCTCAGGGGGGGAAAAAGGAGCATAAAAATAATAGTAAATGCAGAAGCATGCGTTAAGAAAAAAGTTATATGAATTAGATATTTCTGTTTCTTGAGGCAGTTGATCTTGCTTTTTATGTAAGTAACTTTTCTGTTCCACCTGTGAATCATTGGTGTGTGAATTTGATGCTGAGCTTCTCATTTTTCATTTGACTTGCCTTGAATTATTTAAGAAGAGAGAGAAGAAAAGCTTAAAAAATAGAATAGGTTATTGAGCCCTCCTAAAATGCTCACGATGATTATGTTTAAAGCCAAAGTGAAGGTTGATGTAGTAGAGCTCTGTGCTTTATACATAAATAAATTTAAACCTGATCTCCAGACAGGGTCTTACTAATTTCTGTTTCTAAAATACAAAAGAAGTTTAGAAAGTGTTGGAAGTTAGTATTTTGGGAAAGAAATGGCAATTCCATGAAATATTCCATTTAACAGAGGCTCTTCGAACAGTTCATTTTTTAACGTGTTGTAACTGCAGTCAGTCGGTGGTTCAATGTTGAAATGCGTACTTGCTCTTCTATAAAGCGGTATTTCACTTGCATTTCAGTGCTATGAGTCTTGATAAATTTGAGAAGAGCCCAAGGGAAATTTTTCATCCTGAGATACAAAAGGTAGGAAGTGAGTTTTTTTGTTTGGTTCTTTTTCTTTATTATTTTCTGGAAATATAAGTAATTAAGTATAAATGCTACTAGTTTGTTTCTTCCAGTAGCAGCTAATAACGATGATTATACATAATACTGCTTAAACCGTCTTCATCCATTGAACTGGCCATTTCAAATCAAAACTTAAAAACACAAATGAAACTGTCATCCTCATAGAATCTTTAATACGAGTGTGCTAAAGATACTGTTTTTGTTTACAGGATTTATTGGTTCTTGAAGAGCAAGAGGTAAATGTAAACTTACCGCTTCTAGCTCACAGATCTGTTCGGTGAATACGGCTTAGTATTTTGATGTGCTTATGATGACTTTGAAATCAACTGCTGATGACAGTAAAAAATGTAATGTTTTTAGAACGTGACGTAAAAAATATTTTTAAGCACCAACTTAATATCTCATATTAATAGATCACCAACTTACATTAATAATTTTATGCTCTACTATAAAAGTTTAAAGGTGAATTATTAGGTATTAGGAGATGGTATAGAGTGTATGTTCCAAAGTGTAAGATGTATACAAAGATACACATATAAAAGTCCTTGGAGGGAACATTTTTTTTGGATCTTCTGTTTATCATACAATACTTGGTTTTATTCCTCAGGGCTCTGTGAATTTTAAATTTGGAGTCCTTTATGCTAAGGATGGTCAGCTTACAGATGATGAAATGTTCAGTAATGGTGAGTTTTTCACCTTTTCCGTAATTTTTTTATTCATCTGAATTACAAAAAAAGGAAGATAGTGTCTACAGCTGGAAGCAAGACAGGAGGTAATGGTTAAGTGAACAGTCATTTTGTTGTGTTTCATGTGTTGGGTGAAAAATTGTAGCATAGGGCCTTCTAATGCTATAAAAAGTTGCTGTAGGAAGCTTACTATTACAACTTGAAAGACAGTGAGATGTTGACGTAACGTTTACAAAAAAGCAGTTGAAGGAGGCAACTCGTTAACTCCCTGCTTGTAGTTCCTTCGCTCTTTTACGGACTGATCACGTTCTCCTGTGTGCTTGAACAGCATTGGTGTTAGCAAAAGAGGTCACTGTTTAATGTCACGTGATGATGCCTATTTTGAAAGGCTGGGATGCTGTTTCTGGAAAGGCAGTAGGCTTGGAAGACATGAAAGGAAACTAATTCAGCTGAAACTTGTGTCCTGGAAGCAGGACCCATTTCCTTATTTTGGTTATTTTCAAGACATGTTCTATTACTACATGTGTGCTTTTTTGGTAACGTTTCTCCCTCCCACGTGTAGAAACCGGAAGTGAAAGCTTTCAACGATTTTTGCATCTCTTGGGTGACACGATTACTTTGAAAGGCTGGTCAGGCTACAGAGGAGGACTGGACACTAAAAGTAAGAACTCATCTGAAGCAATAAAGGGGGGGGGGTGGAGCTGCAGTGTAAATGTTTCTTCTTATCTCACATTATGCATATTGTATATATTGTAGTTACAAAACAATCCCAAAGTGGACTTCCTCGTGTGCATACTAAATGCTCTGCTTCACCAGAAAAGAGTCAGGTCAGCTTAAGTCACTGGTATGGAATGCAATTGAAGAAAAGTATTTATGACTGAACATAATACAGGTGAACAGTTTCATTTTAAGTTGGAATGAGGTGAACAATAACCTGACATGTTACTTGCTTCATGATAGTAGGACATTATGGCTTGAAGACCCGTGTGATTTCAGGAAGGTAGGTGAAAGATGTCATAGGTTTTAAGTGTGAATATGCAGATTAGTTGCAAACTTGGGTTTGGACTCGCATAAAACGTGCAGTGTGGACATTTTCTAAAAGGGATTGGACAAAAAAGGATAGCTAAGGAAGATTTGGTAGAAGGACTCAAATATATCTTTTGATCTTCAGAAAACTTAGAGGATGTACTCCTTAAAGTGTTGTCTTCCCTTGCAGATGATACAACAGGAACCTGTTCCATCTATACAGTTTTTCAAGGGCATGAAATTATGTTCCATGTTTCAACCATGCTACCGTATTCTAGAGAGAACAAGCAGCAGGTACATGGTTCTCTCTTTCTTTTTTATTTCCCTATTTATTTGTTAAATCACAAAGTCCGAAACTTTATCAAAAAAAAAGGATTTCTTGTCTGTTAATATTTTAGAAATGTAAGCCTTAAGACTTTTGCTATTTTTTTCTCAGTATTCTACCTAATGCTGAAAATTTCATGATGTTTATTAGAAACAGTGCATCCTATCATCTCTATGAAAGTACAAAAGATACTTGTGAAGAAGATCTAAATTGCTTCACTGACAAGTGATTGAGTAGCATGGTGTTCAGATGACTTGAAGAGCTTCACTGATGTAATTATTACCTCAAAGATTTTAGGAAGACTGGAAATTAGCCTTGTGTGTGAATTGTAGGAATATTCACATGCGTAACACACAACTCCTACTTGGGTAGCCATTAGTGTAGCTTGAAAGAAATCCCCTTGTGAGCATGTTAATGTTGGTAACTGTAAAGAAGTGCTGTCACACTCTCATAGATTAACTAGGGGGGTTCTTGGGTACTTGTTCGAATGTGCTGTTGTTCATTGCTCAAGCCGTTCCTTGTATTTATGATGAAAAGAATACTTTATAAGCACATGCGTTTACTATACATTGTACATCCATAATGATTTACCTAAATTACTTACAAATTACTTGGTGTACTATTTATTATGTGTTCTAGTTAGGCGATATGATTAAAATGTACATTTTCTATTTCTATGTCAGTTTTCTCATGCTTTTTCCTTGGACTGATGACGAGGTCACAGAAGAAAACGGAGGCCAATCAGGATTTTTTTTTTTTTTAAGAATAACTCGGCACCAGAGCTTTTTGTCCGTTTATTTCAAGCGGTAGATTTGCTTTTGTGGAATGCTAGAGGTGCCATGCCCGATTCGTGAATATTACTTAGGGAAACTGTGAGCACTTTTCTAAACATATGCTATATCTGTTCTTCTAGAACCTGCCTTGTTGTGTGCACCGTGTCGTTGCTAGGTTTACTTATAGTTAAGTAATGATTTTATATTGTCTTCAGTCGTACTGACTGTAATTTTTCTGTTAGCAGTTTAGGAATATTGCTTTATTATTCTGTCACATAATTGCTAAGATGCTTACTTATGTCTTGTAAGTCACTGTATCTGTCGCTTCTTTTTTTGCCTTTTCTTTCTTTTTTCCTTTTTTCTTTTCCTTTTTTTTTCCAGGTAGAAAGGAAGCGACATATTGGAAATGACATTGTCACTATCGTATTTCAGGAAGGTGAAGAGTCTTCTCCAGTGTTCAAGCCATCCATGATTCGCTCTCATTTTACACGTATCTTTTTCCTGACATTTTCTAATTATTTTTTTTAAGATCAATATTACTCTTAATTCTGCCCTAAGTCCTCCCTGCATGCTGTTTGTTGAAGTGAGAACTATTTTAGAAAGACGGTTGCATTATTGCGTTCTTTACCTTCAGCTGCTTGACTGGGACTTTCCAAGTCTGCAACATCAAACAATGTTTGCTAAATCCCTTAGAAGATGAGGTAAAATCAAGAATGTGATTTTTAAATCATGTTTTTATTGAAAGCGTTTATATGTATCATTTCACAAACTTAATTTTACACCTTTTCAAAAAATATAAATTCATAAATCTTTCTCTTAGTTATGTAAATTAATTTGGCATTAGATTTTGGCATTTTACCGAATACTGCCTTTAAATGTTTCGATGCTGTTTATTTTAAGTATTTATGTATTTTAGATCAGTGATTGTCAATTTTTTCAGACCATTAACCACATATTCTCCAGTTTTTTGACAGCCTGTGCTTTTCAGACTTCTGGTTGAAAACATTGTGAAGATGATATGATTCCAAAAACCAGCAGCCAACTTCTTGGAATTATCATAGGGTCACACTAGTAATACGTAGACCTCGATTTGGCATCTGTTAGACTAGATGGAATAGAATAAAGAAAAATGGATGAGAAGAAGAAAACTATAATTTCTATCTATACTCTGTTGCCGATTCTTAAAAAGTTCTCACAAAGCTTAAGAGTTCTAGACCTCGTTCTCAGGAAGACTAAATGTTCTTAGAAGACTCTTGCTAGGGGTGAATGAAAACTGAATAAAGATTGAAAAAAATAATAAAAATGTTTAGATACCAAAGGAACCTAAATACTAAGAAGAATTGTTTACCAAATCAATGTACCTCTTCGTTAGAGCATCAGCCTTAGTATAACTTGCACTTTAAATCATTCTCTCTATTTTCTTATAATTCTGTTAGCTGATTTATTTCATTGGAATCTTTTCTTCGGTGGAAGCTCTGGTATAAACAAAGTTCAGAATTGGTACTGCTTTATCAACCAAAAGAATTTTTAATCACAAATATATCACATAAAAATAAAACACAAAATTCTATAGTATGTCTTATGCTGTGTCTGTGGTAATAGCTTGATTTTTAAAACTGCTGATCAAACAGTAATATTTTTCTATAGGACCTTCTTTATAAATAGTAAAATCTGCATAGTCTAGATGTTTTTATATATTTACCTTGACTTAATTAATAAATTTAACCTTTATTAAATCTGCAATGTACTGCAGGAAGAGAAGAGTTTATTAAAATACATGCAAGCTTTATTAGAACTGGATTAACTTCCTTAACTGTATGGCAGATATTTTTGCTTTAGTGAGATATAATAAGCAGAATGATAGCTACAGGTAGGTGCTGATTATAACAAATAATTTCACACTAAATTTCTGTTGGTTTAGAGAAAATGGGAAAACATTTTGGCAGTGGGAAAACTTTCTGGCATACAGACAGGTCCACCTGTCTGTATGCCAGGAATCTGCCAAATGAGCTTTAGAAACTGAAGAGCAATATGGACCTGGATGCAGATGTCACTGAACTGGCTATAAGTAGCATGTTTCTAACCATCAGAAAAATTAAATTCTGGAACAGGCATAAGCTAAGGGGGAAACCCAGAACTGGTTTTTAGATAAAATACAACAAAATGATAAAAGATGTGCTTGGAACTTTCAGACCTGGTGAGATCAATGACGTAGTAAACTTACGTGGATGACGAAAGTTAATTAATGCACGTTATGTTGGGGTAGCCATGGACTACAAGTCCTTACAGATCTCAGTTTGGCTGTAGCTGAGCAAACTAGGTCGTTTGTAGGGATTTTAATGGAGTACTCGTATAGTTGAACGTCACGTACTTAAAACCTACCGGAATTTTACATACTGCTATGTTTCTCCAGCATGCCATTAAATCTAACTCCAGAGAAGAATGATACTTCAGTTTGTGTGTGGGTTTTTTTCCCTCGCCTCCTATTTATAGCTAAGGTTTCTTTTGAAAAATGTCTGTAGTGCAGTTAAGCAAAGGAATAGTTTTATTTTGCTCCAAGATCTTGTGAGCTTACTCTTGCAAATTTGTTTAAATTGATTGTCCTCATAGCTTCTGCTTTTCAGCATTCCCAGGTTTGTGAGAAGCACAAAACGTGTTCATGATTCCAATGTGCAGTGAAAATGCAGTCACTTCTTTCTTTTTCTTACTGCTTTGGGACAGAAACTTGGGCATATGTCCCTCATTACTCTTTAAGAAGTGATCGTTGTCCTGATCGTAAGCTAATAGTCAGTAGATGGGTTAGCCGTGGTAAAATGCTTTTTATATTGCTGTTTATGTGGGGAAGGAAATGAGGTGCAGTAAATAAGATAAATTTGTCTCTCTTGCTTTAGGTAACTGGCTGCGTTTACTAGATTGGTCCATCTTATTTTAGTTGCTTCATTCTGCCAGTTTTGACACATCTTGCCGTAGCACATATCACATACTATATGACAGCCTTAGAACATTATATTTCAGCTTGGCCTAATTATGTTTCATTCTGTCCTTTCATTGTAGGCCTGAATAGAACTCATTCTTTCTGTTACTTTTGTGTGCGTGTGTGTGTGTGAAGACAGTCTTCCAAGTGGCCAAAATTTCAGTCAGAAGAGACAGAGGATGCTCTAGGCTTTTGAGGCAAATTTTCCTTGTTTCAAATGCAATGCCACTATGAGGTCTGACTCTGAATTTCTGCTTAGAGTGCCTTTATATTTTACGTCCCTCAAGAAGCTTTTTTTTTGGTCAGTTTTGTTATGGTTTTCCCTGTCATAATTTATTCTGATCTAGTCAAGGAACATTTCACACCTTTTGTAGTTATAAATGATTGCTTTTTTTACCTAGATGTAATGAAGTAGACATAGGGCATCTATGAAATTGTGTCTCAAATATGTGAAACAAATATTAGAACGATCAATATTCATGCAAATGTAATACTGCGTTTCAGATTGTATGCAGTTTCTAAGCTTTCAGGAAAAAAGACTCAATATCAGTCAGTCACTGCTGGATTTTTGAGAAAGCAAATTCTGACTGGTTTCTATAATAGCAGATATGGGTTGCTGTGCCCTGTGTCATCTGCACGTGCCACTTGGAAGACTTTTGTCAGCAAACTATTACTTGAAATAGCCAAGAACGATTACTTACCATAAAGAAGCTATGCCCCGATGAACAAATATGCGTGGGTTTTGTACCTACCATTCATTATTGCTGTGCTGGATTCCTTACGGATCAAAAGAGCTCAGCAGGGTCCGGCTGTTATGGAAGCAATTCTGAATCTTTCTTCCTCACTGAAAATTTGAAAATTGAATTTGCTGTTTCCAAGATACAGCTTCATATGTCATAAGCCAGTGTTATTCTGAAAGAATCAAATATTTCATCTGTGTGGTGAATGCATAGGTAAGGTGGAAATCTGTAAGGTGAACATATTTTTTAGGTGAAGAACTGTTCTTTTAGAGCTTTTTTGAACAGGACTGTATTTTGCTAGCACCGCTAAAACTGTTGGTCTGTGAGTAGAACTGCAAAGTTCTGTTCTAATCATGTCCCAGTGTTAGTTTGTGTAAAAGAAGCATAATTTTGCTCTGTCGAGTGAATCTTTTTTTGTTAGACCCTTGGAAGTTCTTACATAAGACATACCCAGATAACACTTCCCTTTCTTTTTCCCCTTTGGTTCTGAATAGTGTCTATAAAAAAGGTGGGGTTTGAACGTGACTTCCAATGTAGATAAAGATTTGTACTTTCAACAGGCTGAAAATATTTTCAGAAGAAAGTGTTCCTCTCTTTGGACCTCCCCTTCCGTCCCCACCTGTGTTTACAAATCACCAGGAATTCAGGGATTTTGTGTTGGTGAAATGTAAGTCAGTTTTTCTTTTGCTAGAAACAGTCCTTTAATAAATTAAAATTCATGATGCTTAAAATGTATATGTGTTTTCTTGTGTATTCGGCTGATCTGTATAGAGGTTTTTTTTTTCAAATCTGTAGCATAGCTGGGATGTCGGTTCCATCAAACTGTTACAGTCAGATTAACAAAAAAAAATTTCTTCTTGGGCTACTAGACAGAAGCTGACTTGCCCATTTGTGGAATGTGCAGCCATATTTAGCTTTGCATTTTCTTAAAGGACTCGGAGATACGAAAGAATTTATAATGCTGTTCATTATTTAGTAATAGAAGGTGTTAATTTAGTAGCTCTGAAAACCTGAAAATAGCAGCTTTTCTGACTGTATTCTTAAAGGCGCTGAAGGACACCTATGCAGCACTTTTTAATTCTGTAATGATTCAGTTGCAGTTTTCATTGACCTGTATTTGCCCTTCTAGATCAGCGAGAACGAAATCTTTGAGAATTGATCATGATGATTACAATTAGACAATTTCCTGACAGGAGCTCGACAGATAGCTCATTTTACCCATTTAAACTGTTTAGTGCTTAAATTGATCAGCAGTTTGTCTTTAATGTTTTTATTAGTTAGGTATTTATTCTGATGCCTTGTGGAATTCTTCTATTACTAATTTTTCTCTCTTAACTTAAGGAAGAGTTGCTCACTTCTAAAAAAAAAAAGAGGGGGGCAAAAAAAGGAGGCAATTCTAAATTAATAAGGGCAGAGCAGGTGTTCTGGTACAGAGGTAAACTACAGTCAGTGGAGATTGCCAAAGTTCATTTATGTAATATATCTTTTTCCCATAATCTTGTAGTAATAAATGGTGAAAAAGCCACCTTGGAAACACCAACATTTTCTCAGAAACGTCAACGCACTCTAGACATGCTGATCCGCTCTTTATACCAAGACATGATGCCTGACCTACACAAGGTAAATGTAAGTCAGAAGTTTCTGCATCCCTCACATGTGCTGTCCTGTTCTAACTAGTAGTTTAAATGTTCTGTTATTTTAAAAGACTGTAATCCTAATGTGCACTGAATGGCATATGACTAAGCTAAATGCCGATTATCGTATAACTTACTTTACAGTTATGTGAAAACTGGCAGATGGTCCTTTCTGGACAGGACTCTTCACCAGGTGTGAGGAGAAGCAAAACAACGTCATACTTCGTGTAGGCTTACCTGCAGCAAGGGAGTAGGGAATTTAGATACTGCAAATACGGGCATTAATCTTGTCACCATAAAAACTGCCTTTGTTCCATTATGTGTACATTTGGATGATTTTTACCCCTGGGTAGCTACGAGGTAACTTTATTTTAGATGGAGAAGACTTACTCTTAAGGTGATTCCTAACTAATAAAAACAAGTTCAGTATTTCTAAAACTAACAAGGTGCTGTTTTCTCCACCACTGTTTATTTCTTTTATCTATATGGATCGGCTTAAACTTTTCATATATTCATGTCATATATTCACGTAGTATGATTATACAGAACATGACAGTGGTAAACTGTGACAAGTTGTAAGGTAAATCACTCCACGATTGGAAGAGTTGCAGTTTCTCTTCTCTGAGAAGCTATGCGGTTAGAAAGAAACATTTTCTTCTTTAGAACGTGCTCAATAGAAGATCCTTCAGTGATGTATTACCAGAGTCCCCAAAATCAACACGGAAGAAAGAGGAAGCTCGACAAGCAGAGTTTGTTCGGCTTGGTCAGGTAGGATCGGTTTAGAAGGTATACAGCTATGTTTACAAAGACTGTGTAACTCCTTTTGTTAGACTTTGATTAGCTTGCAGTTATGTTGGGATTTAATGCAGTTTTCTGTGAGCAGAAATAGTTTTGTAGTATTGCATTATTTTAAGTTGCATTCAAATAAAATATGAATGGAAGTATTTTCTATAATGCCTGAGTTATACAAGTACAAATATTTGTATCATACGTGAGTTAAATGAAGGTTGGAAAAATCATACCTTAGGATCAAACGTGAAAGGTCTTTCCCTGCTTCATGCAGCAGATGCTTTCTCCAAGCAGAAGAGTACTCTGTCTTTTTCCGTGCTTTGGAAAAGCATAATCTTTCATGGATTTCCTCCGTATGTTTTTTTAAGATTGAATTTCTTAGAAGATACTTGGACTGCTTTAGTCAGGAAGAAATTTCAACAGTCTCTCTGTTAGTGTATGCCACACATCTTGGAACATACCAAATGCCGACTGCAATCTCCTATGGGCTTATTAACTTTTCGAGTCTGTACTAAGTACAACTTCCTGATGATTTAGATTAGTCTGTTTTCATTTGACAGTTCATTGTAGCAAAAAAAAAAGCCAACAGTGCCTATGCTCTTCAGTTCCCCTGTCCTTTCTCACTTGTTTCTTCTTGATCCAGACTGGTCTCATGGTTCTGCAGCTTATCCTAAGAATACTTCTTTTCTGAGCTGATTTAACTCAGCAGGAGTTAGCAGAGCAAAAACAAAGCCAAAATAACAAGCCAAACAAAAAACCCCCAGATAAACAAAAATTCAAAACCCAACCACCACCACCACCCAAAAAAAAAACCAACCCCAAAAAACCCCCACAAAACAAAACCAAACCCAACCAGCCGAACAAAATTAGCCAACCAAAAAAAACCCCCAAAAACCCACTACCAAGAAAACCCAATTCTCTTGTCTTCTCTTCCTTTTTTTTTTTTTTTTTAAATCATAATGAGTTAACGATTAGAAGAGTCTGAGAAGTTCTAGATCTGGTTAAAGGTAGAAAATGGAGCTAGGCAGATGAGAGCTGGTTCAAAGAAAATCTCAGGACTATAAAAGCTTGGATTGGCAGAGCTGCAAAGACCTCTTTCCTCAGTCACCTTGAAATAACTAGTCACTTTAGGTGGCACTGGAAAAAAAAGAAAGCTGAATGTGTAATATTCAGACAAAAGTAACCAATGATTTATTCCTACGTTTACTTTACAGAAGGTAAAGAAAAGCAAGAAAAGCATGGTTATTGAAAGTATGGAAACCTATAGGCTTACACCGCTCCCACCCCCCCGAAATTAAATGCTGATAAGACGTTCATGGAACAAATCTGGTTGGGACCTGTTTCTTAAACAAGACTTCCATCCTCAATGTGGTCTTCGTCAAAGGGAAACCTATTACGTGGGTTAAAAATTCATGATACCTCATCGTGTTTTTCTTGGAGGTTCTTTCAACATTTAAATATTTCCCTCCCCTAAAAGATCTTTCCTCTAAGGTACAAACTGTAGGCTTGAACATATTTCAAGATACCTTCCAAGTAACTCGTAATCATTCTTGCGAAGCTGGGAATGTATTCCCCCTTTAGTTATAGCCTGTTGACTTCTTAGACGGTAGACAAAATTCACTGAGACTGATTCAGCAGTATATTTAAATCATTTATTTATTGTCAAGGTGATACCTCCTCACTGGTGGGATGAAATTAAAGTGTTCATACAATGAAGTGTTATGTGCATCTGTGTAAGCTGACAGCCGTGCTTAATGCAAACGTGCAAATGATGCGTGCAAGTGTTCGCTGCTGCTTCACAGAGAGCCATACTTGATGGTAGGCAAACTCCAGGGGACAGTAAAATTGGTTTAGGCTAGTTCTAAACTGTGCATTAAGGAATGCTGTGACAATTCCACGTGTCACAGTCTTACAGGAATACTGCTGTGAAAGTTAGCAATGAAGGTATATAGGCTGCACTAAACAGACTTACTGTGTAAGGCAATGAAACTGTGTGTATACGGTATTTCCCTGGAGTTTTTAGCCCTTTCAAAATCACCTTGCTTCTAGTTAGTGCTAACTGAAGAATTTGTGATCCTGTGACCATCTGTCCTTGGGACGCCTGGCAATATATATAGATAGACATAGATATAGTTTGACTTAGTGTTTGTTAGGAAGTTTTGCAAATAAAAGGTCGGTTTGTATAATTGACAAGAGGATCCTCTCTCCACCTAGATTATAGGGTAAACTGTGTAGATGGTTAGCTTCTGTAGTTTGAAGTGGAAGTTTTTCTCTGTTATTATGTTTGACTCTTCTTTTCTGATTTTGAGTTGCCATTTAGAAAGCAAGCAAACAAAACAAAACGAAAACTAAACAAGAAACAGCCAATGTGTATTTTGGCTGAGAAGGTACCTAGTAACCATCTAGTGGTTTATGCAGACGTTGTTCAGGATACAGAATTCTGCTTCTTTTTTCATTACTTAAAATGGCATAGGAATTCCAAACTGGAATTACTTTCTAGTCCTAAATTGTCCTTTTTATATAGTCATTAGCTTGGGTATTGCTGACAAAAACTCAGTTTAAATAAAACATCTGTTTATATTAGGCATTGAAATTGAAAACTACTGTGAAAGGGGATACCACAGCTAACTTGGCAACCACAAGCTTTTGTAAAAAGGAGGTGAGTGAAACTGTCTGTTATGAAACATTAAGTATTATCTAGTATGGTATCTATTGATTTATTTCTGTAATTAGATGCTGTGGCAGAAAAGATGAAAGGTACAGTGTCAAAGTGATTCTGCAGTCACTATTAGATTGATAAAGGATGAGCCTGGGGGCAGAAGCACTTCTCAAATTAAAGCAAGTGTGAACATGTTTATACCTGAGAAAATTCAATGAAAGTGACATCTTCCATATGCAATCATCTTTTACTTTAATTCCAGCACGTTTAAAACAAAATTCAGTTGTGTTTCCATTTCCTGTAATACTGGATTTTGTTTGAAGTCATTAGGGAGTGAAGTATGCCAACTGCACTCTTCTGCATGTGTTTTATATACAGAAGCTTCAGAAGTGCTTCTGGAATTTCAGAGATTCCAACTAATATATAAATTGGGAGAGGAGGGGCAGGCTCTGGGAGGTAAGTACAGAGAACACAGGATGGAAGAACAATTTGGCAGAAAGGCAGTTTTAACTGTACCATGTGCTAGTAACTAAACATCACAAACTGAATTATAAAATGTAAGCAAACTGCATATGCATACTGGTACATACGTTTTAAGTATATAGGTTTGGGTTTTTTGAATGAAAATAAGTATTGAGTGAGGGTTGCACTGAGTTTCAGTTGCATGTGTTTTAATTCTAGCATTTCAGGTATGTGTCTTACACTTGTGAGTCTCCAAACCAGAACTGATGCAGAGATTCCTCTGCAAGAAAATTGGTTCAATTTTGATATTTCAAAATCAAACAATATACTGTTTGGAAATGTATCCTGCCAAAAGCATTTACATGTTATTGCCATTGTCCATCACATTCTGTGTCTGTATGATCTGTATTTTTTAGTGTACTTAATATGTATCCCTTATGTTACTTCATAGCCTTGGGAATCTCAGTCTTTCTGCAGTAATTTTCCTCATGAGGTTGTCTGTGCAGATTCTTGGGGCCAGTCCTTGCTGGTTTCTACAGATGCTGGCATCTTGTTAATAGATGGTTAGTAAATGATCTAGTGTTTTTGTGTCGATTTTTATGTATCTGACCATTTCTTGAAAATGTATGTTCTTAAGCTCTGTTCAGGTGTTAGTAGGTCTTTATGTAGGGGGACAGTTACTAATTCAAGTCATTTTACTGCATTTATGTAACCTAGTTGCAAAAATCCTTTCTGCCGTAGAATCGAGCCGTATTGGGGAGCCAGCGTTAATGCAGATTTCTGAATGTTTTCTTATTTCAGATGTTGTTTTCTTGACCATCTGAAAAGCCGTAGGAGATCGCATCCAGGTTCAAGAAGTGTCTAAATGGCTTGTCTGGTTTTCTTAGCCCTTGATGATAGTGAGCATGAAGCCAAGGGCTTATGTGACAATGAACTCCTACTTCTTCCCTTAGCAATGATATTGCTGCTTTGACCCCTTATTATCTCCTGTGTGCTACGTAAGGCCAGCGGGACTGAGGGAATGAAGTTAGTTTTTGGTCATAATTCTCGAACTTGCCAAAGGAATGTCACTTTTAGATTTCAGTTGCATAATCTGATTCATGACAATAATAAAATCTTCCCATGAGGAAGTATTGACTATGATGCTGTGGCGCATGTAGGAGCTTTGTGCAGTTCTTTTTTTTTAATTTCTTTGTTTTTGTAAGAAAAAACCCAAGACTTTTATTACAAGAAAGAAATGGTTCAAAACCAGTGTCTAGCAAGTTTTAGCAGGATTTTGAATACATATGTGTGTCTTTTTTAGATGGTCAACCGTCAGTGCAAGTATTTGATAAAACTCTCCAAATAAAGCAGATGAATGTGTTGGAAGCTCTGGATCTTTTGATTGCCCGAACAGACAAAGGTAGGAGAGGTCCCTGTTCTTGGGTTCTTGCATGAATCTGGCTGTTGCTTGGTATGTCTGTCTCGTGACAATTGTGTCTATCAGCAGTAAGTATATTAGATGCTTTATTTAGAATAAGGGAGCACATACAGCAACTGCTGTTACTTTCTAGAAGGCTGGGGAGAGGCTAGAGGTGAAAATACCTAAATGCTCATTCGTGCTTTGTTCAAGGCAAGCTTGAAAGTGGTCACATTGTCCTTGGCCACTGTTGGAACTCGGCATTCTTTGCAAGTGTTTTTTTACCGAATTACATGTTCATTCAGATGTACAGAAATGAGGGGGTAATTAATTACGCTGTCACTATTTGAAAGAATATGTTTTATTGTATATATTCTGTTAATTGTCACCATGTCTTAGAGCTATAGAATGTATTTCCTTGAAGCTTCTGGTATAAAATAGCTTTAACGTTGTTTAAACTGTCAGTATTTCACTGTCAGTCTCACTTGGAAGGACTAAACGTGCATAAAATGTGCACTTTTTTAGTGAGGTAGTTTTGCCCAGTAGTCTGTGATTGTTTCATAAAGGGAACATACACAAAGCAAGATCAGGATCTTTATGTGTCAGAAAAGAATTATAAACATGGTTGATTTATTACTTTTTACCACATTATGTCTGTTTCCTCAGTATTTGCTGAAGTTCTGTTTTCCCAAGCTTTGGGTAAAACGTGATGCCTTCTGTATGACTGGGAGTTGCCCAGTTTGGTTGCATCTGATGAAATTCACCCTGGGATCTTAAAAAACTAGCTCAAGCTACGTGAGAGCCATTTGCAGTTCTCTCAAGACACCTGGAGGATGGGTGACATTTCTCAAGATCTGGAAAGTGTAGTTACATTGAAACGTAGTTTGTGAGATTTCTAGAGAAGATGATTGCATTTAATTGTCAAAACATTGTACTGCTTGGTTAAACCTGAGGTGGGAGATGCAAGCGGCCTTCTTGAGGTAACAGAACAAGGTACTGCTGACATTCATGTTCATGACGATTCAAACATAGTCTGATAAGGTCTTACGCTGTAAAAAACTGTGGAGATTTTTAATTCTTGATGTGGATGCTTTCTGAAGCATTTAAGTAGAAGTTCTTCCATACTTGCTAGAATTCTGGCCCCCTGTTTTGTATCTGCATGATGTTGAAATTGAGACCAGTGATGGAAGAAAAATACTTGTGTTTCGTTTTCAGACTACACTTCAACAGCAAAAACAAGTTCAAATTATGCTCATACTGGACTTGTAAACTGGATTCAAAGACTTTGTGGGGTTTTAGGGTAAAGAGTTATATGCTTCAAGGCTAACTTTTTGAACTTAACTATCAGCAAGAGTTTATTTAGGTCAGCATTCCAAAAGGTGTCAGAACCAATACAACACAGCTGTCAATGACAGGAGCACAAATTGCTTTGGTAGCAGTGGCCTCAGTTCTAATGAAGAGAGTTAAATCTAACTCTGTGGTAGGGTTGTTTGGGACTTCTGCTGGTTTAAGGTAAGGCAAAGAAATTGATCTGTTTTGTCCTCCAAACATGTATTTTTTTGTTCCATCTTCATTTTATGAAACACCTTTATACAAGGATGGGGGTGGGATGAGGAAGAACTGCTTTGCTTGGAAGAACCCAGTCTGTAGGAGGTTAAAAAAACCCGTAAAAGTTCATATGATAGTCAATTTTATAGGCAGTCAGATCTATTTCAAACACCAAAGGAAGGTGAAGATTTTTCGTCTCTGAAAGGCAAGCTTATTGTCAACCTGAGGGGTGCACATCTCGTGGTTTATGGGATTTAAACCCCAATTCCTCTTTAAAAGCCTGTCAGACCAATTTCACTGAAGGCAGTGGTCACTGTTCTGCCCTCATAGTGAAATGCCTGCCCAGGAAAGGAGTTACCATACATGTTACTCTTTGCTGCCCACACACCACATCTTCACAGATGTAAATGTATCATGTATGATGGAAGCATAAAAGGTCTTTTGAAGTTTGGCATAACCTCTAAAAATAACAGCACTTAATTTAGGCAGGAATACTTTCTCTCCCCTATGTCTGCCTGTTTACATATATTTCTTGATTTGAAGAGTATGTGCATTCAAATTAGCCAGAAAAAAGTCTTGAGTTTTGCTGTGGGTACACAGTTGTAGTGTTTCAGAATTATCTGCATCACCAAGAATACTTGTAAAATAGCTAGCCGAAATAGTAGCTCAGATACAAAGACGGAACACTACAGTTATCACTGGAGGAGCACCTTATTAACTGGAGGCAGTATCTAGGACAAAATGGTAATAAATTTAGCGTAAACATTTTTATGGCCTTGAGCGGGGAGGCCATATGATGAGCAGCTGAGGACACTTTGGCTGTTCAGCCCAGAGAAGACATGACTAAGGCGAGACCTCACTGCAGTCTGCAACTTCCTTGTGAGGAAAGATGATCTCTTCTCTGTGGTGACCAGTGACAAGACCTGAGGGAATGGCCCAAAGTTGTGTCAGGGGAAGTTTAAGTTAGGTATTAGAAAAAGGCTCTTCAACGAGAGGATGGTTGGGCATTGGAACGGGCTACTCAGAGGAGTGGTCACAGCACCAAGCCTGCCCGAGTTCAAGAAGCATTTGGACAATGCTCTCAGGCACATGGTGTGACTCCTGGGGATGGTGCTGTGCAGGGCCAGCAGTTGGGCTCGTTGATCCCCCTTCCAACTCAGTTTATTCTGTAGTTCTGTGAACTTGCCGTGCTTGCGTTTTAAGAAACTTCATTTCTTAGAAATTACTCTCAAGTTGCTTATTTTCCAACCGCAAATAGTAGTGCATCATTGAATTATTTGTTTTAATTTAGGGATTTTAGATTCCACTCGTATCTATCTTCGTGGAAAACAGATTGGAAGTCATGGAAAGTCGTGGAAAACAGTCATGGAAGTAGATAACTGTATACTTTTGGCAGCTGGACTAGTCCTTGGACCTAACTTGCCAATCTTTGAAGAACTGATAAGCAAAACCAATCTGTATCTTGAAGGGTTCAAACTCTGTTAAGGATGCAGTTATCAGTGGCTCACCTGGATAGTTTCAGCTCTTAAAGTTAACCCTTCTATTCTTGCCCTGTAGTTTATATCTATTACATTTTTGTTATTTTGCAAGATTCAATATATTTGCAAAATATTGTGCATTTCCCTTTTTCGAAGCGCTCAGATCATTCTTTGGTGCAGCACCACCTAATGGGAAACTCAGCTATTGTACTGAAGGGGTTGGCTACTAGAATTGTAAATCCTCGAGAGGTTGTAAGTCTTCTGTTCCCAGAGAGGTATTATGCTTGTTTATCTTTGCTCTGTTTGTTAGCTGCTACTTCTCGTTGGAAGTATTAATTTCAAACTGCCGCTTTCTTTTTTTAACTTGTTTTTTCCTGGTTCTCTCCATACGTCAGGGAAAGAATCTCGTATCCTTGTCTTCAGACTCAGTGCTGTCCAAAAAGATATAGAGACAAAAAAAGTGATAAGAAGCAAATACGACTGCAGAGAAAATAAACTGGAGAGAACAAAAGGTGATATTGTTATCCTATGTTAAAAACGTCCGCTGTGGTATGATGCTGGTAGTTGCCAGGAGCCTATTAGCTCTCTTTAGGCAGGTGTAGGTGTTCACCTTTAGTTTTTTCTCCGGACAGTCAATTCAAACTATGTTAAGCTTGTATTTGAAAACTACTCTAGTATAGTCCAGCATGACATTTTTGAATATTGTAAAAATACCATGTTATTTGGCAATTGCTGCTGATGAAAAGCTTTAGAGAAAAATAGGATTTCAGGGTTGAAAGGTATGAGAAGAATTTTGTGGGGATGTTAGACTGAAATAAAGCACGCTTTAAGTCAGAGGAACACTGGCAAATCCCCATTAAATAGTAGTGCTTAGATTAGTCTGGATGTTGCCCACTATTTTTGTAGACATGTTTCCTGGTCTTCAGAAGCAAACTGCTTTGAAAAGCTGGAACTTGTAGAACAGTGACAATCCATGTACTTAGGAGTAAGGGTAAAAGTAGATTTCAAAAGAGTCATAGGCTTTTGTCTTTTTCTAGAAGTTGGTGTAATCCTATTGAGGAGTTTTTAATTCTGTGTTGCCAAGTCATCCATCAGACCCCAGTTGCACTAATCATCATACAAATACAGAACAAAAAAATCAGACCCTACCCCAACCACTTAGAGTCTAGAACATTATTTCCTCAGGCTGCCATTTATACGCCATTAATACTCACCATGGAAGTGAACTGAGGATTGTTGTGGCTATTCGGAACAAACTGCTTCTTGTCACAAAGAAATACAATTCACGCAACACTTTAACCAGCACCTCTCTGCTGTCATCTCCTGAGTCTCCAGTAGAGGAGTTCCAGTACATCCGGGTATGTGTAATCTAGTTACTAATTATCTTAATATGCTGGGCAGCACTGAGCTAGTATGGGGGGTGTGGGGAAGATGCAGTGTGCATTATCATCTTCCTGAACCTACAGACAAATAAAAGTGAGAAGTCATACGGTGGAGTTCCAATCATATATATGCTAAAAAAATCTTTCCAATTTTTTAAAAATTGTTTCTGCTTGTTCTTTGTTTCTGTGCTTAGAGAACATCGCTTTAAAATCATGTAGTACCTGCAGCACCCACAGTAGGAACTTGAAAAAGAGAGTAATTCTATTATTTATGTTATAGGAAATATGCCTTTCTGACCCTCCAGTGGTTATGACGCTGGTGGATGGACCTACTGGAGACAGTGACAACATGATCTGCGTAGCATATCGGCATCAGTTTGATTTAGTCAATGAGAGTACAGGGGAGTCCTATAGATTGCATCACGTTGAAACAAACAGGGTAAGTTTTCATCACTGAAACTTTTCTTGCAGACCCCCACTGAACGTAATTTCTTGCAGACTCAGTGCATGCTGTGCTGACCTCCAAGGAGTGTAATTTATGGAGATGCTCATGTGGGTTACTTTTTACTTCTATAACCACTGCTTTAGGGCACTCTGAGATATTTGTTCCTTTTAGGATACATGATGATAATTCCCAAGAGAGGTAGTTACAAGATATGACACATTAGGAAAGAGCCTGTGTTTCAGGCTCTGGAATGTTGTTGTTGTCAAAAATTCGTTTTTCTTCTTTCTTAGCCAATAGCTTGCTTTTTGCTTTATTTTTGTGATATCAGTGGTTTTTTGTTTAAAAAATTGCATCAGAATAACTTCAGTGGTTGGCCACCAGTATCTTATTCAGATTTGCCTATTTGCATGTACTACGGCTAAAATATTTACATATAGCTTATATTCTATTTAAGAAACTGCTGTCCAGTCAACTAAGAACTGAATCTTTCTGTCTAGGACATAGGGTTGGGATTTAGGCAAATATCTTGATTTTCAGAAAAACGTTCCAGTATTTTCTGCTCCAGAAAAGATCATGATCTCCAGAACCTCAGAAAATCAGACAATTTAGTTTCTAAATAGGGATGTGGACCCGTAGCTGTAGACCGGAAAAAAAAAAAAAAGGGAAGATTTTGCACAGTTACTCTTTTGTTGTTCTTGCTAATGAGATAAGGGACTACTCTTTTCATTTGATGGTTCTTGGTAAGTCACTTTCTTTTTAAATCGTCTGTATTTTTATTTGGATCTGGTGATGAAGAGGTGCTCCTGGCATGGTTGATCAAGCGTAAACTTCTCCACAGTGCTGGGAATCAATCTTAATCTGGATGAGGAGCAACTACGAGTAAAGAATGGGGCTGGAGAAGTACGTCACCATCGCCATCCACCACTCCCATTTCTTTTCCACACAGGAATCCTTATTTCCTTTAGGAACACAAATAAAGCAGACAATTAATATGACCTGAGCTAGTGATTTTTCACCATGTTGAAACGGGTTACCAGCTTACTTCTCTGGACGACAGCGCAGCGATGGCTTTTAGTCACTACCAAATATGGGTCAAAATGCATTTGGTATGGATGTGTAAACTTTCAGGTTTGCTTAACAGTTCTTGACCTGCACAGTAATCTTAAATCAAGGAAAGTCAAAGAACTGCCATTCATAGCATCAATCTCTAAGCCCTCTCCCCTGATTTGGGAAGCATTTGTCTAATGTAACCTTATGTATTTCACTAATAAGGGATCATTTCTGGAAAAGATATCCTACTTTTTGTGGCTGTTTTGGTTTCTTTTTAATCTAAATGTAAAAGACAAAACCAAAGTTGAATTAAGAGAATTTATGTAGCCTAATCTATGTAAAAACTACTGCAGTTTAACCAGCATTGCTTCTCAGTTTGTAAATTCAGGCTGTTCAATAGTCCTTAGGTACATCCCTGTTGACCTCTGTAAATGTTAGTGGTTTGGAACCAGTAATTGGTGTATCTGATCTTTTTGAAGTCATGATGTGCATTTGAAGATCGCTTTTTGAAAATAATTGTTATCTGTAACATACCATGTTGATTCACAGCTTTCTGAAATCATCCTATTTCCCAAAATTCTTAATTTTTCTAAATATTGCTAAATAATTTATATGTTTTCATTGCTTTACACTGGGGTGTGATTATGAATGTTCAGTACTGCACAGAAACAAATACAAAAGAAATTGATTTGCATCTTGAGAACATCCTGAAAATTACATCACAAAAGAGGCTATTTTTATTTATTTATCTTTTTTTTTTCTTTTACCTATGGTTGTGCACTTCCCCAACTGATTGTATTGCTTGTTAGTCACAACCCGGTTGTAATAACTGTTGTAATAACTATTCTGTGCCTGTTTGTTAATCTTTTCCATTATCATTGCAGGTTAATTTTGTTGCAGCTATTGATGTATATGAAGATGGTGAAGCTGGTCTACTGTTGTGTTATAACTGTAAGTGTTTAGGGAAGGCCAAAAAGGGCAATAGCTCAATCTGCATATGTAGATCTTCTTTCATTGAAGTCTAGGTCTGTATTCAAAAATAATTTTAGTGTTTCACAGAAAGTTTGTCAAAATACTTTCTTTGGAACTTAAACACATACTGGAGAAGCTAGAAATTCAAGTATTTTAGTCACACTAGCTGTTTTATGGATGTGCAAGTTATGTGATTTGTGCAGTCTTGGTGTCTGTAATACCCCATGTGCGTAGCAGTCTTCAAAAAATGTAAATTACATGAACATATGGCTACTTGAAGGGCGGAGAAATATAATTCTGCAGACACTGCTTCCTGAATTTTTCTTGCCTATTTCTCTATCTATAGACAAGTTAGGGACCTGATAACTGTTGAAACAGTAATACTTACTTTGTGAAATATGACAACTTACTAAAACGTAGGTCTTTTATTTTGATCTTTCCAATGTTGTGTTGACAGAGAAAGCAAATTTTGCTTATCTGTGTAGCTATAGAGGGACTTTTACATGAGTGTTTGATTATGTGTACAATGTTCACCCTTCTGCAAAATCTGCCTATAAAATGGGTGGTGGTCACTTACAGTGTAATGTGATGGATGCTTTTTTTTCTGTTTTGCTACAGATATTTGTCAATACAGAAAGATATATCCTTTCAGTGGAGGTTCTCCGCTGGTCCAGCCATCAGCTTATGACTTCCACTTCAGCTGGAATCAAGTTCCTTATGCTGTTGGTAAGAAAATACCTCTTTTTAGTAGATGTTTTTTGCATTACCATTTTAGTCTGCATTTGGCTTTTAGTGGAATTACAGTATTCTGGGAATAAGCATGTTGCATTCATGATGCCACTTGACCTAAGTTTCTGCATATGATGATTTTGAAAAGTGGAGCCTTGGTAGCAAGTTCATCCCTTGCTGAACATTTTTTCCCTTTCTCTTTTTATGTGTTTTTCATTTTCCATTCACTCTACGTTCTGCCAGGCATGGAGAGTGACATTTTCTTCAGGCTCAATGTAGCTTGGTGTCCACCAGTATGTTAGACAACACTTTTCATAGGACAGGAACATGCCAGAAGAGGTCAAGAACAGTTTTCATGGACCATCTAAGAAACTTTTAAATTAACCATTTTTCCTTGCCAAATAACTTGTATTTTGTTGCAGTCTGTGCTTTCCCTTATGTTCTTGCCTTCACTACTGATTCCATTGAGATCCGATTAGTGGTGAATGGGAACTTGGTCCATACAGCAGTTGTGCCTGAGCTTCAACTTGTAGCATCAAGGGTAAGACACAGAAAAATCGTGTTTGACCACTTTTGTGATATGTTGGGATCTAATTAACATAAGAAGTTGCTGCCGCTAAAAATGCAACAAACAAAACGGAATTATGTGCTACTTGATGGCAGTAATTGTTCATCTGTGAGCTCTTAGTTTATATCAAGGTCAGAGAGAATCAGAAGATGGTTAAGAAAGTCTCACTGTACTAATGAGGAGTTATTTGTCATTTCAGTCAGATATTTATTTTAAAGCTACCGCTGCAGTAAGTGGACCATCTGACAGCTCTAAGGAAATGGGTTCAAAGAGTTCTCCTCAAACACCAACAGCTTATGAAAAGCCAGAATTTCCTCTTCCTTCTCTAGAAGGTAATGTGGCAGCTTGAATGATGATCTCTGATTGTTCCAACAGCTGTCGTTGCGGCTGATCTTCAGTAAAGATGGTAAAAAAATGTGAGTTCCTACCTGAAAGTCTGGAAGATAAGAGATTTTCTATTTTCCACACATATAAAGCACCTGGCTGAGCTTTTGCACTGTAGTATCTTTTCTGAGTAGATGGTAGCACTGTTCTGAAGAAATAATTTCTGTAGGAAGGGAGGAATTAAACTTTAGTAGTAGCTTGATGAATCTTTCGCAATGTGACCACAAGTAATAATGCAAAAAGGGGCATAAAACTGTGAGAAAGCTTGACATTTCACATACACTATTCCTTTCATTTAAGAAAAGCTGAACGACCACTGAATGGCTGAAGCTCTTTTGCAAAACAAGATTAAGAAGCCTTGAAAAACTTTGCACAGACAATTTACTGTAACGTGATCTGTGAACAGTCAATCTGTAGTGTAACAATAAAGGAGAAACAAGGGACCACCGACTAGATAATGCAGGATGTAGGTACACCTTTCTTCCTTAAATCTGCTGCTGCACTGTTAGCAGAAAGGGAAAGGGAAATTTAAAATTTTTAAAGGCAGTGCTATTTGATGGTAAATTTGGGATTTTGGTTTGTTTTTCTTCTAGCAATTAGGAAAATGTGGTATTTTGTGTTACCTAAGAGGAGGAGTCATAATTTAAACTAATTGGGATCCAGGCTCCAATATATTTGCAGTATATTAAAACACATGGGAAATATTGCACAGAGTGCAGTGTAATAGTCAGAGTACCAGCCTCAAGTCATAAAAATTTACTTCCTGGTTCCTCTGCTGATTCATCATGTTGCCAAGAGTCAATCTTCTTTTTCTCTCTAAGTCAAATTGCTCGTATTTCTTCCTTCTCTTAGCTTATTTACATTGAAAGATCTCTAGAGCAAGAAAGATCTTTGCCATTTCAGTTTAAAAGTGCCCAGCTCAACAAGTATTACTTGTCTTTACAACTTTTCATCTGGAATTATTGAGAACTGATTCTATTGTGAATGCATAATGTTCTTTTTTCTTTCTCTCTTTCAGGTGAAGTTCCATGCAAAAACCTGTACAAAATACCTCTCAGCAATCTGGTTGGGCGAAGCATCGAACGACCTCTGAAGTCACCTTTGGCTCCCAAGGTCATCGCTACTACAACATCGAGTGGCATTACCTCTCTTCCAGTTATGCACTCGCTATCTTTATCTCGTATGGAAATTAAAGAAGTTGCAAGCAGAACACGTAAAGAATTGCTGGGTAAACTCTCCTCATTCCTCAGTGTTACGTATCAGTTGCCAAACATATACTTTCTAATCTTTGTACCATCACAGGTAGGTTTGTAACATGCAGCTGGTGTTCATAAATTATTAAAATTTAAAAAGGAAACTGTGAGGAAGCATTATTTTCAAATAGTATAGCCACTGTCTGATCATGTATAAGATGACTATATTCTAAGCCAGGTAGAAATAGTTAATAATGGAAACCAGGAACAGATACCTTAACATTTTCATGAATGCTTTATTTTCTGTTGAGAGTATTAAGTCTTTTATTCCTTTATTGAGGCCTCTTGGATGAGCCTATAACCAAGACAGAAAGTGCACCGAAGCTAAAAAAGGTTTCTCGAAGACAGTCAGACCCCAAGCAGGGAGCAGTAAGATCATCTAGTAGTGACAGGTAAATATACTGCCTTTAGAAAAGAGCCTAAGTTAGACTGTAAATATTTTCAGAATTGATTGCTCATGCGTATCTCAGTTGGCATGAGGCTGACTGAGACCTTTGTATATCCATGTACATTTCGTGCTAATGTGTTTGTTAGAGTATCTGAATACTGTAAGTACTGAAACAATTACATCTTTTGCTAAAGACATGTTGATGAGCAAGGCAAGACTAAATGGCATTTTGTGGGGACCCGCTGCAGTTGAACCTGTTATTAAGGTTTGGACTACTGCATCTGCACTGTGCAGACTCTCTTGCTATTTTCTTTGTATGCTCTTGTGTTGCTATTTTCAGAATAAATTTTGTGAAAAAATACCATAGCATTTGTCTGTTTGGCACTGACCCCAGTGCCATTCTCTTCTTTTCATTGTTTCCGTAACCTACATTTGTAGGCAGAATACAGACATGATACAGGAGACTGAGAGTAACAAAACAAAAAATCTCTTGCAGTGTAAAACTATGTGTGATTTATTTCCCTATTTGGAAAATATTTGGGTGAGGGGCTTCATTAATACTGCCTTTTGATTATTTTTAGTAGAGTAAAACAGGAAGAAGCTCAGTTGTAATGGTGTGTGTCTGTCTTTAGGATAACTTGATTGAATCTAGAAGTAGAGTAACCATTGTTCCTTCCTGCCCTGTCCTGTGTATTTTTTTTAAGTAACTTTTGTCTTCCTCTTTGCAGGATAATCTCAAGCTCATTTGAAGGCTATTCTGAAAGACGTCATCCTTCCACTAGTTCAGATCCTGATACTTTAGCAAACAGGGAGGAGAGCTCACCATCTAGCTATCCATTTCAGCTGATTTCTTTATGTGATGAAGACATCATTGACTTGAAATGAAAACACTTTTAAAACCTTTCTTCCTTCACATTTTCTTACAACTCTGTAAGCTCTATGGCAGTGTCACAAACACTGCTTCTGGTGGTAAAATGTGGCTGGAAGTACTAGTGATAAATCTTTATAGAACTTGTGTCCTGGTTAGCACAGCCTGATTTGGTGATGCTTAAATCTTTGACATAGGTATGTTTTCTCAGTTAATGAAGCATTACTTTTCGTGGCTTTCTAACACTAGGTAATCAATGAGAGATTTAGGCTGAAACTGAAGTAAACAAAAAGTATTACTTGTTCTAAGCTTCTTAAAATTTGATGTACCTAAATGACATGCAGCAAAGTTAATTGCTGTTTCTACTATCATGAATTGTTTTACAACAGTGTATTTCATGTGGGGAGAGGAATTTTATAATATAGATCACAGCTTTTGGTTTTTTGGTCTTTAAAAAAACAAAACAACAACAAGAAGAAAAGGCTTGCAGGCGAGGTAATTTCAAACAGTGTAGTCAGTCCCTAAATTGATGCATCTGTGGTATGCTCACTGAAGAATCAGGTGAGATAGGAAGATGGTGCTTCCTTTGCTCATTGTTTAGAGAAACTTGAAAGCTCTTTTGGCATAAAGAATCCCTGAACAGAGAAACTTTCTATAGGAAACACAAACTTTCAGAATATTTCTTTAAAATTGGAAATTAAAAAACACAAAAAAACTCATAAACAAACAAAAAATCCCAAAATGAAAACCCCAGTCCATCTACTGGAAAACTCTTACTGTAGTTCATCTGCAGATTTTTCCATTGCTGGCAGAAGAGCCAACCCCAATTGTCTTCGACTACAAAAAGATTCTTATGCAGGCCTCAGCATTAGCTGTTGGCTGCACTTGCACCAACAGTAAACATCATTATTCCAGATAGTTGTATTTTTCTAACTGCAGACTGAAATTTCATTGCTAATAAGCTAGTTTTCTATGATGAAATAGTCATCTTGTCTCTTGCTGTGTTAAAGGACAGGGGTTTATATTTAAAGTTTGATATTTTTTTTTAACCCTTTCCTCTAGAACACATTTGCAAGGATTTATTTTGGTTTTGGTTTTTTTTTATGAAAGTGTGATGCTTCCAGCCCTTCTGTATATGATGTTTTTAGCTTTATTAGCAAGTGTTTCTTGTTCTATGTGTAGAAATACTTCTGCATCCTTGACTTTATTTCATAATACCACTCACACGTCGTGATTTCACTTCTGCTCAAGCATGATCATATGCAGATGCGTGCCTTTTGCTTTTGTAAAACTGGTTTTGCAAAGTGATTTTTTTTCTGTTTATTGTATATAATGGCTGAATTGCCTCACTGAAGAAAATATGCAAGGTCTTATCTGGAAGCATAATTTCTTACTCTCAACTAGAGTGGCTAATCAACAGAAGAAGCAATATTTTCAACAGTAATTAGTCTAGGAGCAGAATGCTATTATTACTGTAGTGGGTTACGCACTCCTAGATGTGTGGGGTGAACCTTAATAAGCATCTAAAAGGAAGTACCAGATCAAAGTCTTTGCGAAAACTTGTGATTATTTGTTGAGGATGTTGTTTCCAGAGATTGTTACTTTACCGTATCCTTATTTATTTGGACAGGTAAGGTTTAAAAAAAATCAATCCGAAAGTACCACGTGGTGCTTATGTTCCTGGAAGTTGTAAACACTTCTGAATCCACTTTTGGGGTCGCTGCTGGCACTTACATATTTTTAGAAAGCAAAAGAACCAGCTTTTTCCCTGAACAGCTTTCTCAATGTAGTATTTGGCTTGTGCCTATTTTTGAAGAGTGTACCAGTGTGTTGCAAAACTGGGGCTTCAGTTAAAATTTTAACTGGAAACTTTGCTTTACCCTGTTAGGATATTGGATTTTAAATACACTGCAGATGTTCACCTGTGCTATTATAGCATGATTTAAAATGATAAACCATTGTTCGATAGCAGTTGAAGCAATATATGGAGATTTTAAAACTTGTTTTGAAGAACCTGAGCAAACACAGGTATCTAAAACTAGCCTTAGAGATGGAGCATGAGGGAAAACAAGAAGAATGAGAAGATCTCGACAGAAAGCTTGACTACTGGCTATGATGGTAGTCATAACGCATATAGATATGGCATTTGCATCATATCCTAAACATGATTATAGAAGAAAGAGCTATAAAGCAGGAGTTATTTTCTTGAACCAGCAGTGCAGGAGTGGCTGTAAAGTATACCATAAATTAAGAGAGTGTTGGGGGGTGGGGATTTGTGTGTGTGTGCACATGCATGAGAGAGAGAGAACCTTTGAAGGTCTGCCTGTAATTACAGCATTGATGACATCTAGCAAATGAACTATAAGGAGTACAGATATTGGATTACTGAAGCTAGAAAAACCAGATCATACTAGCTTCATGGTACGTATCTGGAACGGGATGTTGGTATCATTTGAAGAGGGAAGCCCAGCAACTGCATCCCCACCCACCTCCCACCTGCTTTTATGCTATAGCTTGGCTTAATGGGTCAGGTACAAGCTGTTAAGCAGGTCACACTAGGAACTACCAGACCTTAACAGACTATTACTCATATAGGACAGGAAGGAGCTGAATCCTGCAAAAAAATTAAATGTCTTCATTCTTAATGTATCCAGTAAGTGCCTTAACAAGGCTTTGACTTCTTGAGTTTTTGCTTCTGTACTTAATCAGAGTGTCTTAGAGGGATAATATCTAATGTGGTGAAAGGAGAGAGGGATACAACATTCAGTTTGGTTTATAGGACACCTAGAAATGGTAGCTGAGGCTTGAGAGTCATGTGTATGTAGTTTACTACTTACTTACTGTATGAGAGCAGCCCAGAATATAGGTAGAAGGCAGAGAACATGGAAATAATACTCCAATTTTATTTCACACAAGCCACAAGAACCAAATTCTGTGAAGATCTTTATCGCTTTTATTGTATCAAAAGACCAAATACCAACACAATCATGTGAAATTGCTGGTGTAACAGGAGAAACCTCTGTTGTACAAGGATGTGGCTTCTTTGAGATTTTAGTAGTCTGATCAGACCACCGTGATTTCTGTGTCTCTTAGTGTGAGGATGACTAGCTTCTAGCCATTGTTTCTCTCAAAAGATCCTTACTGTTCAGACTGCTCATTAAAATCTAGAGGCAGTTGGTGGGACGGATACATAAGCTCTTGCGCATCATTTATAAAAGGCAAAGTTCTTACACTCTCCTTCATAAGACCGGTGTAAAATGACAAGGCTTGTTGGAAGGCTGCTGTGGTGGCTATATTGTCGTTCACTCCAGCATTGGAGCCATGTTTGCCTTCTGTTTTTCCAGCATGTGCATGCATATACTCTCTATAACTTAAATAGTCTTAGGCACAAATTGTAGCCATGTCCAATGTAAGCACAACCCTTTCTCCTTTCACATGAGGTGTCAAAGCTGCCTGTGGGCTGCATTCTTGATGTTGGCTGACCATCTCATGGTTGGGAGAAAAGATAATCTTTGAATCTACAACTATGTGAGATGGGTGTTGTTCCAATAGGAAAACTGAAAAAAGTTGCTACAGATGGATGGGAGGAATTGTTTCCATGAAGGAAGAATTCTTACCAGATTGAACACTTGCTATCAAGCTAAGTTTAACTGAAGGCCCATTCTGGACTCTTGGCTAAGTTTCTGCAAGAAATACTTTCTATCCCAGTGTGCTGGATTTGTTGGCAGCGGCAGGGCTCTTAACTCCTTCTGGCTAAATGGTCTTGGTCACCACTTCATCACTGTGCCTTAGTCTGACTAAATTATAGGAACGTCATTTACTTTGGTGCAAGCATTAGATTATACAGGCAGTTAATTTAGAATGTACTTGTGCCTTCTCACCAGCATGGGTAATGATGCATGGAATCACAAAATAGTTGAGGGTAGAAGGGACCACTGTGTTACCATCTAGTCCAGCACACATACCCAAGCACCACCATTCAAAATTCTGTTCAAAATGGGTATGCAACATTTTGAGCTACTCGTCATCTTTGTCCTGCATTTGAATTAAAGCATGCATGTAAACCACCACCACAGCTTTGAAGTGTGACTAGGACTCGAGAATCCCAAGACACATGAGCTAAGTTAATTCTTTCTCACACACACACAATATGCAGCCCTTAAGGCTGAGGCTTTGATAAGCCCTTCCCAAGGTCCCTAAAGCCCAGTTTGGGCTTTAGAAACCATTGCAGACTAGGAGTAATTTTTGTCCAGTTCCTTATTCTAGTGGCAATGCAGTACACATTTTATATAAGTGTTTGAAAGTAACAAAACACTTCCTTCTAATAGGAAACAAAGACCCACATGTAATTTGAAAGGGCTATGGCTATTCATGGTAGCAAGAGAACTGCTCTCTAGGTTCAGTGAATGCATGCATACATTCAGTTTTCTGGTTTTACCAGAAAAGAAGTAAGGCCTGTTCTAGTTATAGTCCTTTACTGGTTTGGGGGTGTGGCAGGGATGGTTTGTTTTGGTTGGTTTGGTTTCTTGAGGCTGGAGGTGCATGGGGGTTTTTTGTTGGTTTTTTGGTCAAGATTTTTTTTCAGGTTTTGGAGTGGTGGTTTGATTGGTTGGTTGAGGGTTTTTTTGTTGGTTTGCTGTTGTTTTTCAATGTGTAACATACGTGCAAGTATGCACCTAGAATGAATAGCAGGTTTGCTGTCTGCCTTCATGTGATTATTTCTATAAATGTGCAAGTATTTCTGACTGATAGATTCAAACTGAATTTTTTTAGTACTGTGACAGTCAACTGAATAAATATTTAAACAGTAGGTAAGAGAGCAGGGAATAGGTAACACTATTGCCTAACTAGTTACATATGGTTGAGATTGCTACTCCTGACATGTATTTTCTGCTGTTCTATGTATAGCTCGAACACCTTTTCCTAAAGGTGTGGGCCTATAACTTGTGCTTGCAGATGTGGTGGCTTTTCCGGAGCTGTTGGCTTAGTCTGCATTTGAAATACATAACCCTTTCCATTTGGATTTGGTTTTCAATATATATACATATACAGGTATATATACTTGTAATTTCTACTGTAAATGTTCAGGGATTAAAAATCCTGAGATTATATGCACTGGAATTTAAAGTAATGGGATCACAAAAGGCAGGGGAAGGAAAAATCCCATCAGCAAGTGGTAAGGTATTTCAGAATACTTTCTGTTGCCTTCCGTGTATGAAAATGAGTATCATGCTATTTTCATTGTTAACAATTTGATGTCATGGTTCATATGCACAGTGCTTGCTAATTCTGTTAAAGCACTGTTTTCTCAGATACGCTTATTCTGTTTTTGTGAAGGACTAAATTATACCCTGGGAACCTAATACTAACAATATGGGAAGGCTCAAGAGATTATGCAGCAAACATCTGTACTTGCATGCAGGTTAGAAAATATTTTTACTCCTTTTAGTTGAGCACAGCAACTTCACCAGCCTGTATACTGCTTAGCTGCTTTACTTTGTTGCTGACCTGTAACTGACTGACTTCTGTTTGCTACTGGAAATTGTGGTACTAGCACCTGACTTGAAGACAAAATTGAGATTATTTTCTGCATATTTATTTGTAGCTCTATTAGGTATGTACCTGGTTGAATGGAAAATATTATGTAAAGGTCTATGCAGAGTGTTATCTATCTGGAATGTCAGTTTAATTGTCTTCGAATGGTAGCAGACTGCTTTGTAATTTAATAATTGCATATTGTTAAGACTGTTGCTACATTTGTGGTCAAAGACTCTTTACCACTGGTCTTAAGTGCTGATGTATTACCACTGTTTTTAATGTCATATGATAGCATGTATGGTTTGTGTTTTAGATGTGACATCCCAATAGAAACAGTCCTATCACATCTGAAACTGTTTTAAGTGCTATTTATCACCTTTGTGAAGAAGAAACATGGTTTATTCTTTCACATGTAATAAACTATAAATTTGACCCCCACTTGTTTCTTTCGCACACACAGGACTAATGACTTTCAAATCTGGAAAGTAAAAAGACAAGAAATAAAAAAGACAGGATGCAGCACAGAGCACTGCTTTTTCCATTTGAGTTTTCTGAAGTGCTGTATCATACCTATGAGATTGCTGTTTGTGTCTTAAGCTTTACCCATCTTTGACAAAAGCTATAATCTAGCATTTGTTTATGTTTCCAGGCATCTTCTAGGCTTTCAGAGACCTGCTTCAGCTGGAGATCTTTACTCTGTAAACTAACACTACAAAATAGTTTTTCTCCCTTTCTGGCTAAGTGTACATTCTTTACTTTCCGAGACCTTGCAATTCCTTTTGAGAAAGCAGTCATCTTTCCTGAAGTCTCAAAGACATTCTTGTAAGAGCTACAGCCCTTCTTGTGATTTAAATGCATTCCTAGCCAACTTGACAACAATAGGAAAAAAACTTTAAATCAATGAAAGCCAAGTATTCATCTCTCTTTGGGATTAAGACTTAATTCCGTGGTCAGGCATCCCAGAAATAACAGCAACACAAATGTCAAGTACTGCAGTCTGAAATTAACATTACCCAGGCTTCATCGTGCACTTCTTCACTGTAACATACGCCATAAGGAAAAGGTAGAGTAGAGCAAGGAAGTTTTTATTTATTTATTTATTTATAAAATAGATTTTATGTCTTAGAAAAAAAGATACAATGAATATTGATAGCTCACATGGCCATTACAGTTACTACACCAGGTGAAAAGAACGCAGGAACTGAAGAAATAGGAGTAATTCATGATGCTTACCATAAAACCATGAAAGTCTTTGGTTCCTACACAGGCCATAACCCAGTTCGTTAACACACAAGCAGTACTCGGTATGCTTCTCGCTTTAAGTAGGAAGATTTCAGATATGAGCAACCATGGAGCAGGAGCCCAGGCAAGGGGAAAACCTGCAATTACAAAGCGAAGAGAGTAAATGCAAGTTAAGTAGGGAGAAGTAAATTATGTCCAAATGAATCAAGTAAGGGGGACGCAGTTTTCACGTTAGATTTGTGCATGGTTCCACCGCCATCGTACCTCTACCGGAAAGAGAAAATAAGTGACTTCAAGTCAGTATGATAAACGCTAGTGCATTTTTCATCATAATAATTACAGGAATATTCTTAACAAACAGAACTTGCCAAACCTCAGGTCGGAAGTGGCGTAACCCAGCACGCAGCGGGACTCCTCAGCAGCGGTGTCTCGCCTGTGGGGAAGCGTCGACACGCCCGTCCCGGGCCGCCTCGCCGCGGGCAGCGCCGAGCGCTGGGAACGGGGCGGGCGGGAGCGGCGGAAGCGCGGCGGCGGGGAGTGATGACGCTGCGAGGCGCCGGAAGCCGCCTGATCGTGAGAGCGGCGATCCGGCAGCGCCTTCTCTCCGGTGCCGGCGGCTCGCCCGGCGCGGGCTCGGCCCAGCCCTCCCCCACCTTCCTCGCCGGGCGGTCCCGAGGCCCTTGTCCTGCCTTGAGGGTGACCCTTCTGTCGTGGCTGCCCGCAGATTGTGGCGCGGGCTGCGGAAGTGCTGTGAGCCGGTCCTGCCGTGGGAGCGATGGCCGCAGGGAAGCACCCGGCCGTGCTGGGCTCCGGGAGTCCGCGCAAGCCGCGGCGGCTGCCCGCCGACGGACAGCTGGCGCCGGGCTGCTACCTGAGGTGAGCGATGCGGAGCTATCGGCAGCAGCGGCGCTGAGTTTACAGTCTCGCCGTGCTTTTTGCGCGCGGAGGTGCACTGGGAGCGGGCGGGGGGAGCGGATGGGGCTGGCCGCGTAACACCTGGAAAAGAGGCTCGAGCACCGGCTTCAGCTGCCTCACAGCAGCGCTTAATTTCAATATTGGCTTCACGTATTGAATACAACAAACGCCTTGGAGCTCACGGAGTTTTTATTCGTAGCCGGCCTATTAGAATTTTTTACTTGTTTTAAAGAGAACACATGCCTGTATGAACAGCAGCTATATTCACTGCCATATGTGCTGGGGAAAGCTGGTAAGTGCTGTCTGCAGTAAAAGTTACTGTAATGAACTTGGGACTTGATAGGAGTAACTGCTTCTGTGCATTTGACATCCAGAACTTTCTTGCCGTTTTCACCAACAATTGCATGCCATGTGCAGCCTTTTATAGTGACGACTGTACTTTTCGGTACTCCTGTGCCCTGTAAAGATGTGTACTCTAAGATCTTATTCTATGATGGTAAAATGTCTGTATAGAAATAGACATACTATTGAGTCCCACTCAGATAACTCAATTCTTTCAGTTTGGGAGCTGCTATGAAATTCAGACGGTTGTCTAATGAATTAGACCTTCCAGAGAAAATAAATAAATATTATTTTTTAACTGTTTACCTTGTTAATCAGTGGTCCTAGGTCACTGAAGGAACTTGAGATGTCACAGGATAGTATAAGTGCATACAGGATGTAGTTCAGGAGGTGGTATTCAATTTCACTGTTAAGTCTCAGTGGAAATAAACTGAGAAAATAGAGGGAAAAAAAACCCAACAGGATTTTTTTAATGCATTTAGGTCAAAGTGGTGCAGACACTTCAAAACTGATGCTAGACCAGCACAAGCTCAGGCCTTTACTTGGGCCAAACAGAAAGACAACTAATGTATCCTCCAATACAGTTTGTCAGACATCTCTTTATATGGTTTTTCAAAACTAAGTAGTTACCTGCTTCATATTTAAAATAGTTCAGGACAAAGATATGAGTAAATTCTGTTAGTAACTAGCTTATCACTCTGCTTATGTGCTCTGTTTTTTTCCTTTTATCAGTATAACCCATGAGTAAACTTTAAGACAGTGTTTATTTGCTGTAATAGGTTTAAAACTTAAACTAACCCTTACCTTATTGGACTCAGAATTTGAAAGTGTTAATCTAAAACAAGAAATATGTTAACATTCATAACGAATGCTAACATTTGCTAGCTACATACAATTTACTTTTAAGTCTGGTGTGGGACAAATGATAGTTCAAGGTGCATGCAAATGCTTAGTCTAACCTAAAGAATATTTTAAAATGCATTTGGTCACTTCAATCTATGTGTTAACATGCCATTTGGAATACTGATGTACCAGTAATAAAGATGTGATTCTTACCTTATTTTCTGAACGGAACTAATACAGTATTTTGATGTATCACAGGTAAATTTTTCCATAACCTTATGGAGAAAAAGGACTTTGAAGCATGGCTTGATAACATTTCTATTGCATTTCTTTCTCTGACGGACTTGCAGAAAAATGAAACTCTGGATCACCTGATTAGCTTGAGTGGAGCAGTCCAGCTCAGGCACCTCTCCAATAATCTAGAGATTCTCCTCAAGAGGGACTTCCTCAAACTTCTTCCATTGGAACTTAGTTTTTATCTGTTAAAATGGCTTGATCCGCAGACCTTACTCACATGTTGCCTCGTCTCTAAGCAGTGGAACAAGGTTATAAGTGCCTGTACAGAGGTGTGGCAGACTGCATGTAAGAATTTGGGTTGGCAGATAGATGACTCTGTTCAGGATCCTCTACACTGGAAGAAGGTTTACCTAAAAGCTATTTTAAGGATGAAGCAACTGAAGGACCATGAAGCCTTTGAGACATCCTCTTTAATTGGACACAGTGCCAGAGTATATGCACTTTACTATAAAGATGGACTTCTGTGTACAGGTAGGAAGGACAGACAACTTGGCAGTCTTGAAATTCTTTGTTTTCTCTTCCCCCTCGTAAGATTAATGACAATTTGCTTTTCTTTTACCAGAAAAATTATTTTCATAGTGTGAATACAGATGATGATTCAAAATTACTTCTTTTTTTTCAATTTCTGGAAGACCTGGTGTACTAATAAACTCATTGATCACTTTAATAAGAACACAAGGAGACCAATTTCTTTGTTAGATAAAGAAATAGTAACAGCAGGCATCGTTGTCCCGGCCCATGGCAGGGCAGTTGGAACGAAATGATTTTTAAGGGCCCTTCCAATTCAGACCGCTCTATGATTTTGATCATGCTGTTATTATAAGTAAACCCATTTGAGAAGATATGTTAGCTATCCTCTTAGATGACAGCTTTCAATTAAAAGGAAAGCTATGAGAGAACTTCAGTCTCCCAAAGTGTGGAAGAAAATGTTGTATCTTCTTCCTTGAAACAAGGCTGTAAGCACTTTCAGTTCTTAACATAAGTGCTTTATGAAGTGCTGTAAAGTAGATTTAACCTTGCTATTAGTCTGACTTGCACATAATTTCAGCTTCCTCCCTGAAGAGGACAGACTTCAAGATTTCAAGACAGAAAATATATGAAGCCTTAGTATGAAAGAATAGTAACAGAGTTACAATGAGCTGCTGTCAGAGCATGTTGCAAGGATTTCCAGTTGTTTGGAATGACAATGTTACGTACTAAGTTGGGAATGCTGACTTCAGTCGCACATTTGTTGGTACATTAGGATGCTTATTAGAAGCCAACAACTAAATTCTAGCTAGTCTTTCCACTTACCTTTCAGCAGTGAATGTTATACACAGAAAACAGCATTGTGAAAACTTTGACTTTTGTGCTGAAACCCCCAGGAGAAGAAGCAGGTGTAAGGAGTCCAGGATTTTATTTTGCTCTCCAAAGCTAGCAGTTTAAAAAAGAGGAGCTTCAGGTTGAGAAAAGGAAGTGGCAGGATACGGGGCCTGGTATTCATCTGTATTTCTAGATTTGGTGGACCCTTTTCCTTCCTGAAAGAAACTAAAGCTTGCAGTATAGTCAGTGGCTCTGTAAACCTGAGAGTGATGTGTCATGTGAAACTTCCATGCATCTGTTTCAGTAGATGCTGTCAGTGCCAGGAGAGGTAGTGCCAGGATCTACAGAAGGTGGTAAAAGGGTGTGAAGAAACTGGAAGGACAGATACATAGTAGCTTCATTAACATGAAAGCAAGTGGCTTTGCTGTAGTGCTGAGACTTAAAACTAGGCCGTATTTCCCATTCAGACAGCTTAAAAATACTATTTAAAGAGAAAAAAGTCAACAAGGGGAAGTGCCAAGCCCTGCACTTGAAGTGGATCAACTCCACAGCACCAGTATATGGTAGGGGCCACCAAACTGGAAAGCAGCTTGGCAGTAAAGGACCCAGAGGTCACCAAGTGAACATAGCCACGTTCTCCCTTGCTGCAAAGAAGGCCAGTGATATCCTTGGCTGCTGTAGGGGGAGTTGCCAGCAGGTTGAGTGGGGTGCTCCTTTCCCTCTTCTCAGCACTGGTGAGGCCTGGTGGAGTACTGTGTCCAGTTTTGGGCTCCTCAGTAAAAACAGGGACACACTGGAGAGTCCAGCAAAAGGCCATGAAGATGATGAAGGCACTGGAGCATCTTTCATATGAAGAAGGGCTGAGAGAGCTGGGACTTCTTGTCCTGAAGAAGAGAGGGCTCAGGATGCTATCAATGTACAGAAATACCTGAAGTGAGGGTGCAAATATAAGATGTAGCCAGGCTCTTTTCAGCAGTGCTCAATGATGGGACAAGAGGCAGTCAAACAGGAGGTTTCACAAACTGAAACACAGGCGTTTTCCTTTAAAACACTTTTTTTACTGTGAGAGTGATTTATTCTTTCACATTTTTATGGTGAGAGTGATTGAGCACAGGTTGCCCAAGGAGACTGTGGAGCATTCATCCTTGGTCACACTCAAAAGCTGTCTGGTCATGGTCCTAGACAGCCGCATGTAGGTGGCCCTGTTTGAGTAGCGGGGTTGGAAGAGTTGACCTCTGGAGGTCACTTCCAACCATAACCATTCTGCGATTCCATGAAAATACTTTATTTAAGACAAACAAAGATGAGTATAGGATCAGAAATATTATTTACTCTTTGCTTCCAATTATCCTGTTCTTTTATATTGTAGGATCAGATGACTTGTCTGCAAAACTATGGGATGTAAGCACAGGTCAGTGCATATATGGTATCCAGACACACACTTGTGCTGCAGTGAAGTTTGATGAACAAAAGCTTGTAACAGGATCTTTTGATAACACAGTAGCCTGTTGGGAATGGAGCTCTGGGGCAAAGACACAGCATTTTAGAGGACATACTGGTGCAGGTATGTTGAAATTTTTAATATTGTAATTTCACCAGTCAACTACATCATCATCAAACAAAATATAATTTAAGTTAGCCTTTTGCACACTAGCTTTTTTGGTTTGTTCAGCCTCTGTTCTCTGTCACCTGAGTCACCTCAGTTCCCCTCGACAGGGGAAGTGACCAGAACAGATATAAATTTGTCCTTGAATATGCCAGAGCTTAGCCATGTAGCGTTTTGCAATTGCGTGGAAGTAACACTAAATGCCGTGGTTATTCAGTAGCTGCAAGTCTCAAAGAGGTGCAAACCTTAGGTAGCAGGGTGTACATGGCCATGGCCATTCTTTCTATTCCCAGACTGGACATGAGCTTACAGCAAAGAGCAAAATAGGACCTAGGAATATGTATTTGCAGTCCCCTCATAATTAAATTCTTTGTCGTGTACTTAAAAATATACTCAACTCAGCTGTAGTTTTTTTTCCCCCTGTATCTATAGAATGTACTAATCTTGCTGGAATTATCTTACTAAAACTCTGGAAATAGGAACTAGCTTAAGTTACACTTTACCATAATCCAGCCATAAAGGAACCACGGATACACATGCTTTCAATTTGGGAAAAAAACCCCAATAATTTTGCAATGTAAACTTAGGCATCCAGAGCAACAATTCATGTATACAGCTCAAGAACAACAATTAAAAATGTAGTAGCATATGAATTTAGGGGCTGCTAAAACCATACAGAGGCTACTAGTGTCTCACAGAGACATAGAGACTGGTTTTCCTTATTTAGTTCCGTCTTTGCTTGAAGTTTTTAGTGTGGATTACAACGATGAACTTGATATTCTGGTCAGTGGCTCTGCGGACTTCACTGTGAAAGTATGGGCCTTATCAACAGGAACGTGCCTGAATACCCTTACTGGACACACAGAATGGGTCACTAAGGTGGGAATATTGATTTCTAATTATCTCACACACTCACTTGCACAAAATTTGTAATGTGTTCTAAATTCTGATTTCCTAATCCTGACCCTGCAGCTAGGTTTAGAATCTGAAGAACATCTGGAAATACTACAAAATAGCATTACAACAGAAAAAATATTTAAGCTGTAATTAAACCTTTCAGACCATTGAAGATATTTGAATTCCAAAGCAGCTGGGCTTAGGAAGCAGTGTTTGTTTGATTCAAAGACTGAATAAAAACTGGTTCTGAAAGAATACTGCTTAAAAAATTATGTAAAAAAATCTAATGATCTTGATAACAAAAAGCTGAGCATGAAACAATATTTTTCTTCTGGTTACTTCAGAACTTGGTGGGGGGTGTGACTGTACAGGTGAAGTATATATGTTTGCTTATTAATACAGTACGTTGTCAGTAGTAGGAATAAGAAGAGTGTAAACTGTAGCTTTCCCTCTGTTGCTAAAAGTACTGCCTTTATACATGGGTACAATATGCAGGTGGTCAGTGAAGTGAAAAATGCAAATGAAAGTTTGTTTACTTAACAGCATCAACATAAATCATTACCATCCTTCAATTACAGGTCGTTTTGCAGAAGTGCAAAGTCAAATCTCTTATGCATAGTCCTGGGGATTATATTCTCCTAAGTGCAGATAAGTATGAAATCAAGGTATGTACCATATATCGTGCATGTATTATTTTTGTGCACTGGGAAATAAAAAGCTTGAGTACTTTGCTGAAGTTTACAAATAATAGAAGGCTTTATGTTTTCCCACATTTCCGCTTTAGAGGCTGTGTGCAGAACATGAAACTCCTTGGAAGCTAATTTTTCAGTGGTCTTCTTAGCATTTAGTTTTAAATGATAGCTCTACAAGAATGGTAATGCAAAGAATCAGTGCTTTCAGTTCATGCTTATTGTGCTAACTTGACAGTGAAGGACTTAACTGCAAATACTGTTACTGTTGGGGACTTTGGGGTTGGAGCGTGCTGAAAGTTTGTGGCTGTAGAAGTGCTTTGTAACTGAAACACCATTACATTTCTGTCCCAGGTGGGTGGTTTTTTTGGGTTTGTTTTTTGTTTTGTTTGGGGTTTTTTTGTTTGGTTGGGGTTTTTTTGTTGTTGTTTTTTGGGGACTTTTTGGGTTTGATTTTTTTTTTCCATTCTTTAAAGTACCCATTTTCACTGGGATTTTTTAGGCTAGAAACAACACATGCTGCACCAATACTGTAAGACAAGTCACTTGAAGAATCGATGTTCCTACCTGAAAGAGATACATATTTCTGAAAAATACCCATGCACACGTTTACTTGATACTTAAAAGGAGACTGTGAGGCTTGCTCATTTGTGTAACAGTTTATAATGTGAATTTTCTATGGTCTTAAACTGTGTTTTAATTGTAGATTTGGCCTATTGGAAGGGAAATAAACTGCAAGTGCTTAAGAACACTGTCTGTTTCTGAAGACCGCAGCATCTCCCTACAGCCCAGACTGCACTTTGATGGTAAATACATAGTGTGCAGTTCAGCACTAGGATTATACCAGTGGGACTTTGCCAGCTATGATATTCTCAGGTAAACTGTTCAGTTTAGGATTCAGTCTTCATTGAATAAATAAGAAATAGATCATACTAGTTCTAGTAACTTCCTGTAGATGTGGACCAAAAGAATCTTGATAAAAATTCTTACTTTACACATATTGAGAGGTTTAATTCGAATTTCTCATCTGATAATATGAATTTTTTGATTGCTATTTTGGTTTCTGGCCACATGCTAGTTCTCTTCCATATTTTCATTCTGTAAGCTGAAGCGTTTCAGTACAGACTTAAATCAGACTGCAGTGCTGTAGTTGTGAATGTGAAAATGCAGTGACCCAGAGCTAATGTTACCATGGAGACTGCTATACCGAGAACCAGGCAAGCATTTCTGGGGGTCCTTTGATGGGACAAGAAATTAAAATGACTCTTTTTCCTTATAGCACTAGTGATCTGTCACTATTGCTAATGTTGTGGAATGACAGTGTAATCTATGAGACTGCAATAAGGGACCAAACACGATGGCATTCCATTTCCACAAAAATAATCAGGCTGTACGAGTTAGAAATGGTGGCATCAAAGATAGTAACTTACTAAAGATAAAAATGCATTTTAGAACCGCTATCAGACTCTTAATTCAAATAGCCTGAGTATTTGTGGAGTATCTACCTTTGAAAGATCTACTCCAGAAGAAGTGCTTCTTATCAATAACTGAGTAATTTCACCTCTTAGTTTACCCTCCCATCTTTCAAAAGAGAAAGATGGTCTCTTACTGCTGAGAGCAGATTTTCATCTCCACACATTTTTGTGCCTTAGTTCTGTGCTTTATGTAATGCTATGATCAAATGTGCAGGCAGTTGTGGAGGACTCAACTCTTCAGTTTCTGTTCCAAGTTTTATTTATTAAGGGAAAACATCATAAAGGTGTTGGGGAACTAAAAAATAGTTTGATTTCTCCCCATGCTTAATTTAACATAAAACATTGGTAAAATAGCATTCTAAGGACCAGTCTTGGATGATTTATCTGCTTATCACAAGAAGGCATGTCTATGCCTTTTAGAAGAGTGACCAAAAGAATAACAACAGCTTTTTCCTCTTAAAGATATTGAGGCATAAAATCCATATGGAAATTTACTGTAAAACACAAGTGCATTTGCTCTTTTGTGTGTATGTGGAAATGGCTCTTTTTATCTTGTGCTCTACAGAATAATCCCTTTCAAACCTTAGCCTTTACTTATGCTCAGATGGGTCTGTCCTGAATGCACAAAGTCCAAACTGAAACCACAGGCCCAAGTGTAGCTAAGTGTTCAGTTGCTTAATTTGAAAGATTTGCATCCAGTTCTTTCTAAATTATTTCAGAATGATGAGTTTAGACACATTTTCTGTAGACATACAGGATTAGCTCACGACTGCATTGTAAGGGAGATTCTAACACAGTTTTCTTGTCTTCTAGGGTTATCAAACCTCCAGACTTCTCAAATGTGTCCTTGCTGGGCTTTGGAGAGATATTTGCTCTACTGTTTGACAACAGATACCTGTATATAATGGACTTGAGGACAGAAAAACTGATAAGCCGCTGGCCTTTACCAGAATATAGAAAGTCAAAGAGAGGTTCAAGCTTTTTGGCTGGTGAAATGTCTTGGTTAAACGGACTAAATGGCCAAAATGATACGGGCTTGGTTTTTGCCACCAGTATGCCAGACCATAGTATCCATTTGGTGTTATGGAAAGAACATGGCTGAAAAGCTCACACATACAAAATCTTCAGGAATATATGGCCTATCAGCAGTGTGTCCATAAAATGAGACTTTGCATGAACCAAAGTTGCACACCCAATGGTATCATCATGCAATGCACAATCACTTACTTTTATTTGGGCATTTGGGAATGGGTTGTTTTGGACATAATGCAATGCAGCATGCTAACAGTATTCACCACAAATTTTTGTCTATATTCATGTTTAAATATACCTGTTTGGGCTCTGAAGTATAGCTTGTAATGTTTAAACCATTCAAATCTGCTTTAAACTCTGAAATCAAGTTGTGCTTGACCTGACTTCTGACCTTTGTTTTGTTGTTGGAACAGAAGATGAAGCTACTATTTTAGAACCATAGGCTTTTGTACCTGTAACAGCAAATACTGGTTACAGTGCATGGCTGCTTAACCAAAATGAGAAAATAGCAAACCCTTTCGCTCTCCAGAATCTTTCTTTTCAAAATGTTTTTCCATATGATAGCTTTAAATACTTAGCCTTTGAAACAGCAGAATCAAATGAGTCCTTTAACTAGGACCAGATGTTTTAAGTTCAGGAACATGTCAATACAGTATCTCCTCAGCAAGAATGATGCAGCTTTTCATCTATCTGATACAGCCTGTGATCGTGATAAATCTTGGGGAACCTCTGACATATTCATCATACTTGCTGATAGTAACTCAGAATAGCTTGATTGGTATTTTATAGTCCTTATTTCCTACAGTTTGTGTTAAAACGTAGTTTAGTTCACATGAATGGGAAGGTGATGTTCAGTCTCTACAGCAGGTAACTTTCTTACATTAAATGATGTCTACCAGCCATTCACTTTCTCCAAAAGTTGCAGTTAATATAATGCATTTAAAGTAGTTCCTACATCTAGAGTTGGAAAGCAGGGGCAAATGACAGAATGCCACATGTCGGGGTGGGGGGGGAGGGAATCAAGAGTCTGACGAAAAGCACAGGAGTAGAAAAAGGTCTCATCATAGGAGACTTGATGTACAGAAGTTAACTGCTTGTTAGTGTGATTTTTTTCTTCCCACTATCAAAGGAGACCTGATTTCATACTTAATACTGAATGAAGGCCAAGATTCCCAAATATATGTGGTATGAATTACACCAATGAAGGGGAGTTTTCATATGCAAGAATCAGTATTTGAGTGATGCTGTAGGAGCTCCCTACAGTCACAGTGGAACAGTCTCTTACATACAAGGCCAGACTCTTAAGCACTCAGTTTTCCCACCTTTACTCACACCTAGTTACTTTGAGAAATGTTGCCTGTAGTCAAGGATTTTATCAACAGGAAGCCAAATCCACAACTCTCAGTTCAAACTGCACTGTCTGGGGCATAAATTATGAGCTCTTCGAGCTTTTGTTATCTGACTCCAAAGTGAAGAAAGCTTCCATGAAATAGAAAGTTTTCAATAACTTGCCTTGAAACCCACTTCTCATCATTCTTAACAGTATAGTTACAATGTGTGCAGTAACTCAGCTTCTACTGAAGGAGCAACCGATACAGCACTGCATTAACTTTGAAAGGCTAAATAGAGGCGTGCCAGAAATGTCCTTTTTTCCAAGTCAGCAAAACAGGAAAACTTGGTTAACTACTTTATTAGTGACCTTGATGATGCAGAGTTCACAGAGAGGAAGTGGAGCACAAGATGGCTGAGAAACTGAGACCCAGGCTCAGCCTTCCAAGAAAGAATGGTGGGGAAAGAGAAGGTGGTGGGCAGGGCATGAGGAGGCACTGCTACTGTCTCCAGCTACCTAGTAAGCTGTACAGGAAACGAAGTCAGACTCATTTCAGCATCATGCAGCAAGACAATGGTAAATGGTTCTTGCAACAAGAGAAATTTTCCACAGTGAGGTTAGTTTAAGACTGAAGCAGGTTGCCCAGCCTTCCTACACGAAGTCCTGAGCACACCATGCTATAAGCAGGGAGATACCTCCAGATTCCCCTTCAAAACGAGTCTGAAATTCTAAACAGACTTGTTGCCACATGAGATTGTGTGACTGACAGCAGGAGGCATCTCAGATACTAATACAGCTGTCAGTTTGTTGATACAGACTGGGAGATGCTGCAGTCACTGGGAAGCAAAGTAAAAGTTCCCTCTGGACATCTGCTAATGGTACCAATCCACTAACGACAGAGCTCTTTAAGGGCACAGGTATGTGCCACTACCAGGTAGAGGAATGAAAGCATGACACAAGTGTAGAAATTTTAAAAAGCATACTTGCTCTCACACACACTTCTCTGTCAGACACCAAAGTGTCAGGCTATCGTTGCCTTCAGTAGGAAGGTTCTAATATATTGCCACAACATATGCAATGCGTATAGTTCTGGGGGCTTATCAAACAGAAGCTGAAATTGTGAAACTGAAACTCTGAAACTGAAGTGAGCAAATGGGTTTTTTGTTTGCTTTGGTTTCCATCTGACCCTTCAGCAAAAGTCACTACTTAGCACTATTGCGAGACACAGGTTGGAAAAAATGCAGCTTCTGTACCCTTACACCTACCCAAGGAAGCAACATAATTCAACTTACCCATCACATAAAGGACTAAAATCCAACTTGTGTCTGAATTTCATGAAACATTTTCCTACAAGGCTTCAAGTTGCCAGAAGAAAAAAACCGTTTCATAAAAGTTCTTTGGCCATCTATTTTTCTTCCTTGAAATAGGTTCTTTTCAGTTCACAAAAGTATCTTTTTCTTTAAGATAAATCTGTATCCCTTGCCTCTATTAAAACTTTCCAACACAACTCGGCACTTACCACTTAAGTAATTCAGAAGAGGTGGGATCCCTCTTCTCAAACTTACATATCTCCAAAGCCCAGCTGAACACGACATTTCTATCAGCAAAACTCCAATGGCTGTGTTTAGTGTTACAATCCCTCACATCTTTAACATACACTATTTCCAAGAACATAAGGGGTTAATATTTTTTACAAGTGAAAGGAAGATTGTGCTCAATTACTTCTTTACCTTTACTCAAATTGATACATACAAATTTGGTACCCCGTGACATACAAATTGCAAGAATTAAGCAATGCTACCTTTAATACTAATGACCGTAGTACTTTTTGTACATAGGCTGAAAACTGTTTCACATTATTTGATTATTGTTTTAACTGAAAACAAATTGAACATTTCCCAGAAGAAATGCTGCAACCCTTGATACCATTAAATGATCCATGGCTTTGCTATAGATTCCCCAAATAATTGCAGCAAAATGTAAACTCCATGTGGAAATCAATTTAATGTGATCTTTATTGATATCCTCTGTCTTCCCACCATACAGGTAGTGCTCCACTTTCCCTCCTTATAACCAAGGTTTCACTCTTGAGCTTGCAGCATGGTTTGAGATAGCACCTTGTTAACATTCATGATTAATGATGAGTTATATCTCCACAGTGTTGTATCCCTGATGAGGGATTCTCTGGGAAGGTCTCCTTGAAGGGCCTTCCGACAGTGATAAATGAGAGCAACATCCATGGGAACATTTGCACTGTTCCCATAAGCATGTAGGACAGAATGGACTGAAGTCTGAATCACCTTTCGTGGATCAACTATCATTTTCCGGGGATTGATCACATCTTTCCTGTCAGGCTCTCTGTATACATGCTGTAATATGTTAACACCTGGCACAGTATTCCAAGATGAAATGTTGAACATGCCAGAAGATACAGTTTCTGGGAAGATATGGTTCTCAAAGAGGAAAACACTAGTCCCTGGGTTTTGTTCCTGAAGACTGTTCATCATTGTTTTCCAGTTTGGGTGCTTAAGGGGAAGAATTATTTCATCAGCATCATTAAGGACCACAAACTTGCTCCTTTCCATGTTACGGTATATACAGTCATTTAGAGCTGTGATTTGTCCATAGTAGCCAATGTGTGTTCCATCTTGCATGAAGTGCCATTTAGAAGAAACCCTGAGGTGTGAGTTTATTGGCCAGGGAATTATTTCAACAGTTCCTTCCTCTACATAAAACTTCAAGACTTTCTCCATCAGATGGCTGCAGTTGTTCTTATAGATCACCACTTTCTGTGCTCCAAGAATCTTGTACATTTCCATACCCTGTATAAACTGCAAGACATTGTTGTAGTTTCCAAACATGGCAGAAATGCACACAGTGAAGTCAACAGAAAAGGTCTCAGCCTTGCGGTTTTTAATTTCAAACCTTGGCAGCTGGTCAATATTTCCATGTGGAGACTGATGAATTGATACATGTGTTGGATCACAATTTTCAGGTTCCAAACAAACTATATCTGCTGCACCATAAGGGAATCCAAATCTATCTGAGTGAACATCGATTTTTGCTTTTGATACATATATCCTTCCATTGGGCTGACAGCAGAACCAGCAGTACAGTTGTTTTACGTCTTCATGGTGAACAATCCCAATCAGACGAGTGACTTTGCTTTCTCTGTCATCAAAGTATGGGGATATAATAAAAGTTTTGTTACCTTTTAATGCTGTTATTGTGCTATTGGCAATTTTCCCTCGACATCTTCTGCCTTCTTGAATTACTTTTGGCTGATGAGAAAGTCTCTGTAAGCTCAGATAAGAAACTGCAAGCATTGAAGTTACAGTAATAATGCACACAGCAGCAGCAAAGTAAGATTTTTTCCCAGCACACAACATTTTGTACATATCTAAATGTGGATGCAAATTTCTTTGTCCTTGTATTTTATGCTGCCGCATCTGCAGAAAAGAAAAGACATAGTATGAGATAATACTGACCCATGACCATTGCTCAAGAATTTCACAAACAAGATGGGGTAGGTCTCAATCATTTTGCACCGACTTACTCAGAGACCCACCTACTGTGCTTTTATGAAAACCCAGTCACAGAACATGCCTTTCATGATACGTACGGTACTCTGAATGCCTCTATTTGTGTGGAGCAGTTTCTGTACATGGAGGGTTCTGTACAAGAATATAACAGAGGTCCATATACAGCAGTACAAGGAGAAATTTTCTCTTTTTCTATAATCCAAATTTTAAAATATCCAATTTAATAACTAGGCAGTAATTCTTAAAGCAAAGCAAAAATTTTATTCCCCCTACACAGTGTGTATGCAAATTACGTTAAAAAAATCCCCTCAACCAGATTTCTCACAGACAAGCGAGAGGCAGATAAATTAAATATATATAGAATTAATCAAGTTCATAATAAACATGCTAATTGGGGACTACACACAATGGTCCAGATATAATCACTAATTTATGAATTCCCTAACTTGCAGTTCACCACAAATGAGACCATACGTACAGAGGAAGGTCAATTCGTACAATCCAGCAGAAGACAGGTGAAATCTATGTAGGTACAGAACTCAGTTAGCTGCTCTACCCTATGTAGCCATACACAAGGCAGGAACTGCAGGAAAGGTCATCTCATATTAATGCGTGCTAGAGATCTGGGCCTCCTCACACTGCATTAGTGCTGGCTCAGCTCCTGGCACGGTTTGGGGGTCAGGTCTTAAAACTCTTGCTGCTGCAGGAACAGGTAGGCAGTCCTGAGTGCCTGGATGACTGAAGTCTTTAGCAGCACTTGTGCTAGCAAGTGTTAATGCCTGAGTGGGAGTTTATGGCACTCTCAAGCACTAACTTCCGCAAGTGAAGCCTAGATGAAAGTTTTCTCTACAAATTCATCTTTAGGCATTCAGGTATGATCCATAAACAGAAAAGTGACAGCAAATCTCTTCAAAGGCCTGCTTGTACCACAGAGAGTCTTGGGAAAAGGGTGTCCCAGATTAATCAAATTCACGTCAGATCAGAAAACTGGATTGGTAGAAGAGAGTTCCCCCAACTGCCAGCAGGCAGTGTGGGGTAAAATGCTGAGATGGAATGAACTGCTGCAATTGCACAAGATGACAAAAATGTTTCCAGCAGGCAGGACAAAAATAATTGTCCGTGCCTCCAAAATAATGTACGGTATTTTCACAATAGCTCTTTCATGAAAAAGTGAACTAGGGAGAACCACATTCACAACATACCCCTTAAAATGTCCCATATACCAGGGCTGATGTGATTTACAGCAGCCTTTGCTAGCTACCAAGAAACTGCTTTTCAGACCAGAACTGTCATAAGGGCACCAAAAATCCCACTACATCACACTAGGCACAAAGCAGAAAAGGAGCAGCAGAAAGCACTGACTCTTCCATCTCTGAAATGGAGAGTCCTCCTCAGAAGTCCTTAAAATTAAGAGCAGAACTGCAAATACATAGTAAGAGTCTGCTACTGTCATACGACTTCCAGCTGGAGATTTGTGACTGAAAACAACTCAAACAAACTTTCTAAATCTTTTTATGAAACATGCTAAAGTACAGGTTTCCCCCAAGCATTCTTATTCCAAGGATGTTATATACTTTAGCATTCTTGCAACACAGAGTAGGTCACATTTAACATTCTTCCCCTTGGTTTTTATCTATTCATGGCTTAAAATATTGTTCAGTCTTACAGAATAAATATTTTTAAGCTAAATTTCTTTAGTTATCAAACCATGTCAACAGCAAATAACAGTATCAATTTATTACCTGTTCTTCTTCTGCTTTTGCTAGCAATAAATAACAAACAAGAAAAAAATGTATCATTTCAACTATGTTTTGAACAGCGAACGCTGGAAAGGAAAAAGTACCTTTTAAAGCAGATAGCCGAGTGAAGTTCTGTTCAGTCCTCCATTTATTTTTTGCTAAGTTATTTTGTTAAATAATCTACTACTTGTTTATTTTAAACAGATAAAAACTTAAATACTTTTAAGGTAAATTGCAGTAATTGTTCGATACAGAACAATACTGAGAGAAAAAAACCTGGTACAATACCTTCCTGGCACATTTTATTTCACATAGCTATTGCTCTTATAATGTCAGTAACAGCAGCCACACCTACCAGAAAAACAAGTTTTCCTTCTCTTGAGCAAAGCACACAGTTGTGTCGCAAGAACTTAATTTAAATTACAAATGATTATGGAGTTATTGAAGCAAAACAAACGTTTTTCATGGATTTTTTTAAGGCTACTTAAGTTTTCTTCTGAAAATTAATCTTGCACGTTGATATACACCCAGTTTGCACATGTACTTACAAAGAACTAGAAAAATATATATCTGTATTTCTTGGACAATCTTTTTTTTTCATAACATGCTATAGGCCTAGTTAGATCATGTAGATACAGATTCTGATTAGGAACTGTGAGAGAATGCTGAAACAACTGCAAGTTCTAGAAGCCAAGAAAAAGAGCAAAATGAAGACCTCAAGACACATCAGAACACCGAATCTTAAAGAAAAGAAATACATAATTATTTGGCGAGTGAAATTCATGGTTTCCCCAACACGACTCATAAATTTTGATCTCCTGAAATTAACAGCACAAATATGTAATCATAGAATACATAAAGTCAGTGTAATTAAGAACACTACATTTATATTTCCTCACTATAGAGAGGATAAAATGGCAAGTTATATAGAGGGTAAAATGGCAAGTTTTAACTTTAAAAGTATGCTTTCAGTATATTTAAATGAGTTTCTTTTATAGTAACAATTCATTTCGATTTTTTTTTAATTCCAATTCATATGCGAGTAAACATGATACAAAATATGCAGATATACTTTAATAGTAAATTTAGCTAATGGTATCAATGGCTACTTTGCAGTACTCCCCTTAACTGTAAACAGGCTTTCTTCCTCCCCACTGCCCTGACAGATTGCAGTAATATCACTTCCTCAGGATAGAGGCCAACTGACAGGAGGTGAGTGCAGAGTTTCAAGCGGTAATATGAAGTATTAGCTTCAGCAGTACAAGAACAATAAACAACCTAATCCTTGTTTATCCAGGGTCTAACTAAAAACCCCCCACTAACAAACAGCCTCAGTAACTTAGTACTTTTGAAAAAAAGTTATTCTCTGTCCTTTAGTTTATGATTTTTGTCAAAAGCAAAACCACAGATCACTGGTGCTTAAATAAGAATTCCAAATATTAACAATAATTTACCATCTTTATCTTGATCGCCTGTTGCTAATCTTTTGATAGCTTACTTTTTTCAGAAAGGTTCTTTGACACACCAGCGTCCTTCCTCTCTTATAAGATCCAAAGTCAGAAGCATATTGTTTGAAGGATTAAATTGAAGGCAGTATTTTTCCACTAATAAAATACTACTCTAAAAAAAATTAAAACTGGCTATTTCTATTCTAAATACAAAGACAGTAAGCCAGACCAATATCCAGTGTTGCCATATACTTACTTTGTGCCAGTAGAACTGACAAACCTACACTTTCCTGTATACAGGCAGAAACTTCTCCATTATAATCTCCTCTACATCCCTAAGCCAAACTCCTCCTATTGTAAACAATTAAACTTTGTGTCCTTTGAAAAATCAGTTTGGGCAAATAAAACCTGCATGGCATTTAAAAGACTGTTATTTCAATTTTTTGTCTTTTCCATTGTACTCTTTTAGCTGGGACCGAGTTCATTTTCTTCCTAGTAGCTAGCAGGGTGTTGTGTTTTGTGACCAAAGCAAGTGCTTCAAATACACGGATGTTTAGCTATCCCTGAACAGTACTTACACAGAGTCAAGGCTGTCTCTGGCTCTCCTGTGGCTCCCGTCCCAGGTGTTGGGTGGCACAAGAAGTTTGCATGGAGCACAGCTGGGACTGCTGAACCAAACCAACCAAAGGCCTATTCCAAATCATATGATGCCATGCTGAGCCATCAAAATTGGGGGAAGAAGGAGAAAGGGGAAAACATGCAACACAACAGCATATGGCTTCCCAAGTCACTACTAAACCTGATGAAGTCCTGCTTTCCTGGAAATGGCTAGAAACGTGCCTCTAAGGGTACATAATGAATAGATTCCACATTTTGTTTTGCACACAGCTTTGCTTTACCTTTTAAATTGTCTTTATCTCAGGGAAAACCCATGGGATTTCCCACGTTTGCTCTTCTGATTCTATCCCCATCCCACTGCAAGAGGAAGGGTGAGGGCTGAGCTGCCTGCCAGGATTAACCCACAACATACACCGGAACTATGCTTTGGAGGAGTTTTGCATTCTTCAAATCTAAAGTTAAAGGCCACCCTTAGTACGTATTCAGGTAGAGACTCAGAAAACCCGATATGGACAATTAATATGTACCTTTAACTTACCGTTAAGCGGTTAACCCCAGTACCGAAAAATAACGCTACAGCTGATCACCATCCTCCTCTTTCTTGAGTGGAAATAAAATGCCGAATCTGTCGCGCCTCTCCTGCGAGCGCTGCCGTTCACAGCACCCCGAGCAGGTGCCGCTGTCTCCCCCTCACTGTGGTGCCGGCAGGTTTGCCGCGCTCGCACACAGCCAGCAGCGCGCCCGGCTGCGCGTCCCGGGCGGGCAGGAGGGATAGGGCCGCCGCCGCCGCCGCAGTCCTGTGCGGGCACCGCCACGGAAGCTGTGCGGAGCCGGGCCGGCGCTACCGGAGCCCTCGTGCCCCGTCCCTGGCTCCCTCTGCGGCACCGACAGCAGCAACCGCAACGTGCCCTTACGGCCCGGAGCCGGCGGAACCGCTCGGTCCCCTCACCTCCCGCCCGGGAAGGCGGACGCGGCTATGGCTGCGGAGATCCCGCGGCCCCCCCCCGCCCCGGCCGTACCTCAGGCAGAGCCCCCGCCCGGCTCGGTCCGGGTAGGGCCGTTCGCGCTTGGGGCGGCTGCTCGTCGCTTCGCGCCGTGGTGCTGCCTCCGCGCGCCTTGCTGGCCACGGCATCGGCACCGACGGTCGCCGAGCGGCCCCCGCCAGAGCGGGCCCCCCCAGAGCGAGCCCCGGGGCGGGCTGCGGACTTCCCCACCGGGCCTCTCGCCTCTCCCGCCACTTTCCCACGTTCCCTGAGGCACTGCTCGGACAGGCCCGGTGTGACACTGCGAACGGGGCAACGCGACAGCGGGCCCCTGGACGCTGATGGCGCTTCAGCGGCGGCGCATTTTGCGGAGCAAGGCCTGCTCGCCCCGCCGCACACACGGCCGCCAATGGCTGCGGAGCGCTGATTACCCAGGTCCACCAGCTGCGCTCCGGGGGCAACACTCCCACACACCACATCTTGGAAATGAACGGCATAGACAGCACAAGTGCGAAAGAAGCACCTCAGCAGTGTGAACTGTTCTTGAGGAGGTCTCCGGATTCGATTCCGACGCTTAGCTGTCAAATTAACTTGTGTAAAACGGAGAAACACAAGCTAGGCATTATATTTTCAAAATGCAAGTCAATTAAAAAAAACTACAGATAAACTGATAATTACACAACGATAAAAATCCAGTAGTTTTGATATGCGGAAAAGACTCCACTACTGGAATAAGTAGTAAAGTGGGTATGTTTATTCCGGCGCTAGTACGCATGGGGAATAATTCCTCCAAAGTCATACGTGCCGGCAGCTGCGTTCAGCTTGGTATATATCGGGTTACAAACTCCGTATTAATTAAGTTTCCTAATACGCATATACATATTCATTACCTAACCCCGCCCTGTATTATAATGAGCCCTGAAGACATTTACGTCCGCGTTGTGCTGGTCGTGGGCAGGGGTCTCCGGGATGAAGTAAAGGGTCTTCCTCATCCTGAACTTTTCACCTTGCTTCCCTGCGCGTGCTCTTTATGTCCCTGGCCCAAGTCCAAACTTCAAGGCTGGTTTAAGTTAGTTTTAGGTTCGAAAACAGGATCTTTGGTCAAGATTCCTTCCCTTTATCAATAGTCTTATATCTTCTCATTCTGCTTTGGTGGGCACAGTAAGTGTTGAGCAAGCTGTATGCATTGTTTTTAACAAACAGCTTCTTAGCAAATCATTTAACCTCTGCTTCCCCCTCCTCCCCCTGATCCAGTTTACAGGAGTCCTGTCCACTTTTAGAGACAGACATGATAGCTGAATCATTTCTACAATAAAATCCAAGGTTGGCATTCGTAGGAATTCTGTGGTGGGATTTTCTTTTCTAGTCTCAAAGGCCGTAAATTACACACTTTTGTTCTATTTATTGAGATCCCAGACATAGAGTGTCTTTAGTGCTGGGGAGAACACAGAATTAAAATACTTATTGCAATGAAATGCTTTGAATTTCATTATTACATTTCAAATTGTAGCATACCCAAGACAGTTCTCTTTCAGAGCCAAAGCTGTGTATCTCCAAAGGGATGTATCCGTGATAAGAGGTATGTCACACCAATTTCCTGCAAAGACATGTAATCGCTGTTATTAGGCACTTCCCAAACATGTGCAAATATCTGTATCAAATAATGGACTGAGGCTTCAACCACCCTATGTAGACCAAATAATTTTTTTCATTTTGAAAGTCTCTTTCCTAGATACATTGATCCAGTTCACAAATCAAATGCATTTACTCATTTACTCTTGTGCAGTATGGAAAAGGGCTGCTGTCATAAATTTCTGCCAAATGTAAACTTGTGTGGAAATCATTTGAATGTGAACTTTAAATGATATCCTCTGTCTTGCCACAAAACAGGTAGTGCTCCACTTTCCCTGCTTATAACTGAAGTTCAACTTTTTAGCTTACAGTACAATTTGAGCTAGCCATGTAATGTCAACATACATGCAATAATGTATCAGAAAAATTAACATCATCTATACAATTCATAGATATTTTATCCTCTTGCAAATCCAAACTGATTTGTCTGCTTTATGAACTACTTAGACAGAAAAACTCTCCCCTTCTCTTACTAGGACTTGAGGGGAAGAAGACAGCTAGTGGGGTAGAGGCCTCAGCAACCAGGACCCCGTGCCTCAGTACTGTCGCAAGTCAAGCAGGGCTGACCACAGCCAGGGTCAGCTTCCTTCCTCCCTGCAATCTGAGACCACCCAGCAAGTCTGTGGGATGAGACAGGTTTAAAGCTGAGAGCAGGGAACTGCAGAGCATAACAAATCCAGTGGCTGCAGGGTACCAAGGGGACAATGCTGGACCGCAACCGAGGCCACCTGCAGTCAGGGCCTGGACTACAGGGTCTGTCAGACCTAAGCCTGCTAGGGCAGAGCTCAGGCAGGGGCTGAGGGCCCAGAACGGAGCTTAAATGGGCTCCTGAGCCCATGATGGGGTGGCGGGTGGGCTGGTCAGGACCATCAGTACCCACAGGGCCCTGAAAAAATGCTTTTAAAAGGCACTTCCTTTTTAACTGAGGTACAAGAACTCAACATACATGCTTATAGACCAGATACTTAGGGAAAAAACCCCCACCAAAACTGCATCAACCCCATGACAAACCAAAAAATTATTAGGAAATGTCTTTCACTTTAAGACTGCACATTTACTTTCATAAACCTGTTCCAAAATGCCAGAGCTGCATCAATTTGCCCTGGAGACTATGGATTTTCCAGAGGGCTTCTGCTCATGCCTGGAGTACTCTTCTTTTCTAAAGTAACACCTCATAGATGGAAGTGACTCCACACTTCCATACTCACCTTTGATTTCCTGTTTCTGCACTGAAATCTCCTAGCCCCTATCATAATGTCAGAAGATTACGAAGAGGAAGAGTGGGAGTCAGAAAGAGGTGTGTCTCTCAGTCTAACTATGACTCAGTAGAAATAACTAGCAGAAGCACCTATGTCATTGTCAATTAGATGTCATACTGATACGTTTCTCTTTCCTGGCACAGCTTTCCTTAGCGGCTGTTGTTAATTAACTAGAGTGAGGGGAATGTTTAGCCACATTAAAAAGCATCCTGAAGTACAGTGACAAGTTTCCAGTGTTTCTGTGGAAACAGAGAGTTCACTGTTTGTTCACATTCTGTTTATTCTGTCTAGTAAATAGTAAAAGAAACAATGAAGTTCAGACAGGTAAGAAGGGAGACTAAAGGGTTCACTTCAAGACACAAAGGACTCATTTGGCCCATTCACCTTAAAGCATAGGCAAGGAAAAATAAAAACATCAACAACACCCACCCACACCACCACCTTAAGACCCTTTCTTCTCTGGTTCCCCCTTTTCTCAGTCCAAAAAGTCAGCAAATTTAGAAAAGTTTTAAATTCAAACACAATCATCAGTTGGTGATCTCAAACGCCTACACCCCTCCTAGTGCATACCAAGGCTGGCAGCTCCATGTAAGCCTAGCAGTGAATTGTGTTCACGGTCTATGTGTGCCCCCCATCACCTCTCCTTTCCATAAATATATACGGGGGCGGGGAAGCCAGTAAAAACTCACAGCAGGATTTGAAGATCAAGTCTCCTCAGCAGTTAAAAATGTACAGCCTTGGAGGCTGGTAGGTGAAGTAAAAACTACTCCCTGGCCCTCCCCCAGCTGTTGAAAGAATTAAAACAATTGCACTGCTAAACAATGCAGACAGGACTAGATGGACTTCCAAGTATGCTGTACTTGAATGCAACAAAGAGCATCTTGTAATCTAAAAGGAATTGTTGCTTGGTGGGTTTTTTTGAAACCTTCACCTTCTGCACCAGCTAGTTGCCCTTTCTCTTGCTTTCTATTTTTTTGTCTGTTTGTCCCATGAGAGAGTATGACATTACCTTCAACAAGACAAGACGTATATTCATTGTGTTCATGTCTGGTTCGATTTTATAGTTTTGTATTATTACAAGAAACAGTAACCATTTACTACAACTATCTTCCAGTGTTTCCAAGTGTTCTAGGGTGTTCCTTTGTGTTCACAAATTGTATTTTTATTTTATTGTGACAGTGGTATCATTAAAAAATTGTATGTAAAATAATTTATCTAGCTGGTTGTTTGCTATTTTTATTCTGCAGAATTTGATGGACTTTTCTCTATATCTATACTAGAACAAATCTATTTGTTTTCTGAACTTGCTTGTTTGCTTTATATTCAGTTACATCACGCTTGCAAAGCCAAAACATGGATCATCTGAAGCAAGTAATCATTTGCAACACTTCTCCCACCACAGTCTATTCTTCCTGGAAGCTGATTTCTGGCAGAGAGAACATGGCTACAGACAAAGTCCAGAAATACAAAGGATACTTCCTCCAGTTCATTACTACAAAGTCCAGAAATACAAAGGATACTTCCTCCAGTTCATTACTATCTGCACTTCCTTGTGGACCACTGTGTTTTAGTTGATGCAAAATGGGTGTTTCCATCCTTCCTAATATAATTATCTGAGATGCTCTTACATCTGGGGTCTACTGAGACCCGTACACGTTGACTTTTTTTCTCCCCTTTAAACACGCTCCAAGATATTGTGTATTTTCCGGATTTGATAGACAAATCTCCAGAGTAATAGATCAGAGCTATGGAAATACCACAATCATTAATGATTTCAGAAGAAAAACGAATGCAGTGTGCTAGTGCCATCCCTTGCACACCTAGCACAGCCTTGCATCCAGAGTAGGGACAAAGTTATTTAATTTTTCATTCTGTTTTTACTCTTCCAGGTTACAAGACAAGATGCTTGGATATAATGAGCATTTAATGAGCTCTTCACTACTTTGGGTGTTGTATGACAAAAGCACATTACCTTATAGTGAAATACAGCAATGCAGAAAGCAGTCCTCTCTCCCCCCTGCAATTTGATTCCGTAACAGTGTCAACCTGGGATATTGTGATTGTTGGTTTTCCTTCCTAACATGCTCACTTTGTTTATTTTCTATCTTGTTACCTATGGGAAGGAGGAGAATTCCAGTTAATTTTCCCATTTTAACTGATGCTATTAGTGAAAAGAACCACTTGATAGAAATGAGAGACACTTACAGATCCTTCCTTTATAAAATATTTACAATGCTTTCCTCTTCAGCTGTAGAAGTAACTTTTTTTATATTAGCTTGTTTTGCTCTCATCTTCACATTAATTTTTCACTCAGACAATTCTCATTTTCACATGTAATTTTTCTCTGAGGCAACTGCTCATGAAATTATGTTTCTGCAGAAATTAAAGGACCTTCATTGCCACTCATAATCTGGAGCCTATTTACCTTGCATAAGAAATAAAACATGGTTTTAGCTGCATCACATAGTCCAATTCCCCTGCCATAAGCAGGGACATCTTCAACCAGGTTGCTCAGAGCCCTTCTACCTGACCTTGAACACTTCCAGGGATGGGGCATCCACCGCCTCTCTGCCCAAACCAGTGTTTCATTACCCTCACTGCAAAAAATGTCTTCCATGTATCTAGTCTGAATCAACCTTCCTTTAGTTTTAAACTATTATCCCTTCTCCTATCACTACAGGAAAAAAATCTGTCTAAAAAAATCTGTCCCCATCTCTTCTGTAATCCCCTTTAAGTACTGAAAGACGGCAATAACGTCTCCTTGGCACATTTTCTTCTCCAGGCTAAACAATTCCATCTGTCTCAGCCTTTCCTCATAAGAGGTGCTCCAGCTCTCTGATTATTTTTGTGGCCCTTTTCTGGACCCACTGCAACAGGTTCATGTCTTTCCTGTACCAAGGACTCGAGAGCTGGATGAAGCACTCCACATTGGGTCTCACAAGAGCTGAGTGGAGGAGCAGAATCACCTCTGTCACCCGCTGCCCACACTGCTTTTGATGCAGCCCAGAATATATCCAGCCTCTCATCCACCAGCACCTGAGTCCTCAGCAGACTTGCTCTTGATGTGTTCATTAGAAATATGTCAGCCCCAGCCACTCATCAAGCTTGTCCAGGCCCCTCTGGATGGCCCCAGTCTTCAACTGTGGCAACTGCACCACTCAGCTTGGTGTCATCTGCAAACCTGCTGAGTTAAATCTTAAGTGCAAAGAAATTTAAGTTTCTCTCTACTTCTTTGGACTTTCCAAATCTCACTTGAAAAAGCTGCAAATTTGGAGGCTTTTTCAATTTTATCCTAGAAATGTTGATTCTGTTGTATTTATGCTACTAAATGGCTAGACACTATGCTCTATAAAGTCTGTTCAACTGTATTATCATTCATTCACAAATAAAACATGCATGCTGCCTTTGAGCTAAAACATTCCTAACGTACCTCTACTGTTCTTTTTCGGAATATTTTATTGTCAACAGCATACATACCCTGCACATTTTTAAACTTACAACCAAATGCAATTACTGTTGTAGTAAACAAACTTTTTTTTACATTAAAGTATTTAATTAGCAAAACAATCATTATTATCAATGTAACAAACTGAAAAATGCAGCAACTTGATACAAGACTGAGGTAACAAAATACTTTGCCAAAAATCTAGATTCCGACACCAGAGTCCTTACAGGTGAGACAGTTCACAAGAATTATAGAAAGAATCCTTTACACAAAGGGCATGCAGTGGACTGCTGGAAAATACAGCCAAAAATAGTGCAACAGTTTCCACACAAAACAAACCAAAATGTTGAAATTGGTTAACATTATAATGTGACAAGTCAGTCTCAATTTGAAAACTAGTTTCTTTGCCTCCTTTTAGTGCTATTTGGAAAAACATGCATTTTGGCACTGAATTTCATCAAAATTGCACATTTAATAAACTAATAATATTACCTACAGTTTTTATATCTTCACAATTCTGAAAACAGTAATTTTGACATAATGTTTACTTTTACATAGCGATTGCAGTTATTCTCTTTGATGGAGGAAAACTTGTATGGTTTGTGATATTTTTTGTGAAAATGCTGTAACAATCAGTAGTAACAGGCAATACATTGTATTTCAATAGCAGCTTTCAATTAACCATAGAAGTCCCAGATAATAGCAAGTGGTACCAAATGGCATCATAACACGTCTAATCAGCAGCTATGAACTGTTTAATACTTAAAGACTAATTTAAAATTGGTTTAAGATGTTTTACTAGTATTCTTACACTGCCATCAATCTGAATTTCTCAATACTGTGCAGCAATTTCACAATTGTGCTATACTGAAAAGATGTTTAATCTCATTGATGACTAATCACAGAAGTCCATAGGTGGAGAATAATTCAGACTGTATCATAGTCTAACAGTCTGAAGTCATTTACTGGTGACTGGTTACCACATTCAAAAGCTTCTACACCATCTCTAATGGTGTTAGATGCTCTGCCCTTGCAGAAAATGATGCTTTTCCTAGTTCAAAGTTCTCTTAAGTTAGCAAAAAAAGAGAAAAATGGTATAAATATATTTTGCATTACCACTCTTTTCACACAGTTCCTCAGTTATCAAATAAACTTTGTCAACTTGACATACACTTTCCCATGTCCCAGGATCTAAATGCAGTTGTCACCAGGAACTGGTTTTTTTGAAAAGCTGGTATGTATTAGGCTTTCAGGATTGTAACTGAAAAACTCTTAAAAGAACAAAAAATTTACTTTTGACCTCCATTTAACAATACAGGTATTCTTTCCTCCTTTGTTAGAGAAGTCTCAAAATAAAAATGTAGAAAATCATGGAAGTCCACAGAATACATACTGCTAATGCCAGGGAGCTTGTTCTAGTAGAGGCTCTGTTAACTTAAACTGACTTCCACAGTGTTCCCTGGTCTGTAGAGGCTGACTTGTCAATTTTTCCTCTACACAATCTTAGGAAAGTCAGAAGAGGTTTTCTGGTGATTGATGAAGTCTGAATATTGATGCCATATGGCAAGAGTTACAAACAGAAAAAGTAATGAATTTAACATATAAACAGAAAAAGATTCTGACTGCAGGAGTGCCAGGGCACAGCAGGAATACAGCATAGAGAGAGTTCTTTCAGAGGAGAAGGCCCAGTTACACTTTTTTTGTTTGATTGCTTGTTCTCTGAATGTTGGTGTGGAGGCTTCTTTGTACTTGCTCCACTGTTAGACAGTCTTTCACTGCCATCATGATTTTATAATAGCAATACCATCTACCAGTACTAATGACCCGAAGTTGCAACATACATGTCATCCACAGAAAGACAGAACAGAAACAATGTTATGAAATAATTTTGAGGAGCCAGGACCATGTGATACATAACACCTGATTACCTGCTTCCCTGTACTAAGGGATTTGAAATGAACAACATTCAGACTGAACCAAAACACCAAATTTATAAGCAACTATGTCACTGGTAAAAGAATGAAAGACAAACTTCAGCACAACGTAAATTGAAACAGCCTTAAATCCATTACCAGGGTGTTCCTGAGTGAAGTAGCTGAATGAAAAAGAAAACCAACTGTCCTCTGCCAAAATACATTTTTCCCAAATAGCTCAAATATAAAGAGCAGAATTGTCCAGAGATTTAATAGAAAATTTGAGGCAGCCACATTGCCAAGCAACTCAGTGCACTTAGATTATAAAAATGTTGTTCCACAATTTTCTATTCTAATTGACACTTTGGAGCAAGTTAACACTGTCAATCATTCTGTGCATTAGAAAGAATTGAAACCCAACATGGGCCAAATATTCTTCAGTCACACAAAGCAGCTTAACAATAAAAAGAACCATTTAAAAAAGAATAGGCAGAAGATATGATGCTCAGTTTGTGGTCAAATATCAGTTCATGCAGTCTCTGACCACAAATAGTTGAGGGCTCTAGAATCCTGCAGGAGTCAGGATTAAGCTTCTGTCCATCTAACTTGTCTGATTTCACTCAGTGCATGAGACTTTATCTGGTCCTAGGGACAACATTCACTTTCTGCTTTTAAAAGCTGTGTCAGAATCACTTTCAAGTTAATAGGAAAGTGCTGAAACATCTGTGGCTGGCTCATGTCAGGAAAACCATTCTCCTCTTCCTCCTTAGAGAACAGTAACCTGTTTCTTCAGTTTGGCACTTGAAGTCACACCAGGTAGGAGAGGAAATTATTCGAATGACATTAGATTAGCAGGTACCTGGAAGAGATTGTAAATTACTCATAGAATCATTACATTTAGGAAAGATCTCTAAGATCATCGAGTCCATCTTAGTATGCTTGCTTTCATTTTCCATGAAACAGTCCCTTCTGAAGAAGAGATGAGGTTATCTTGCTTGAAGCAACTAAGAGTAGAGGTTATATGCTCTTAAGGTTACCAAACCAATAGCTAGACCTGCACAAAACCTGATTTGATGGGAATTCTCTAATTTCAAATAATTTTTCTTTCTCCTATTGAAAAAATGGATGAGGAATTATGTCTGTCCCTACAAGAATTTGTGTGCACACAGATTGAAAGAGAAATCTTTTCTAGTAAGGATTTTCTGGAAAACAGGAACAAGTCGGTAGAAATAGTTTTCATAACCTTACCTGAGGCTTGTTGCTTTTGCACGCATCATCCAAGTGTTTATGCCATAATATTGCATGAAACCTTGAACCAGTCTGAAACTTGTAAACATTGCCTACAAAAACAAGAAAATGAAAGACTCTAAATTTGCAGACAGACACGTAGTTTCAAAGGACTCTGATTTCTGTGCAGAAGCCAAAGTCCTGAAGTAAACTCTTAAATTCATTTGCACCTCAAATGCTCAAACATCATGCTGCTAATATAACAGAGCCCATGTGAGGCATGTTACCCAGCAATCGCTGGGGGAAGCAAGTATGAGAACATATGTGGCCTCATAGGCAGAAAGGCCAAATTACAGCCACAGAAAAGACCAGGTAGGTCAGATCTAATTTAATCCTGGCTTTCTTCTCATCGAGGCTTCTGATAAAGTTTTTCATATCTGTAAACTTAGTTTTCTTCAATGTCCTAGTGCAAATTGTTTCCTGCAATCAAATATTCTACGCATTTTAGTTAACACCCAAAAGATGCACTGCACACAGTAGATGCAGCTCCATATCCAGCACCAAAGCTGAAAACACGAAAAGTGAAGAAAGCCTCAAGAATCTGTAAGCAACCACTCAAAGTGCAAAGTAACTCCAGGACTTTTCTTATCTTTTGAAGTTTTAATCAAGGGGAAGGAGTTATGGCACTGCAAAATTAATTATTAAAAAGCATTTAATAATTACTTAGCAGACTTATTTTGGTAAATGGTTTGATATTTTAATTGGCCTCAGTGTTAAGTCAGGATTTGATACTAACTGATTTTAAGGAAGCTATTCAGAGACTTGGAGATCAATGCATGGAAACTCATGGACATATTGAAATTTCATTGGTTGGGGAATTTCTGCAAAACTTACAGTAACTGTCAAAATAAAGCACTCCCTCTGTAGGCACCACAGAAGCACCACAGCATATTGTAGAAATACGCTCAATTTAATTTGTACCTTCCCTTGAAAATTCTGTATTGAAGATCTTCCTCTTCAGTCCTTTATGAGTGCCACTGCAAGCTCTATAATTTACAAGCTCATTAATAGATATTAATCTGCTTCCTGTCACAGAAATGTAATGCAGACATTGTCCATCTTGCAATATCTACCTTTGTCAGGGTTATTTAGCTGGAAAATATCAGGATGCTCTGGGTCGTCAGGCAGTGCCACCATCCAGCCCACAATGGAGACTTTTTTCCCAGGTGTAGATTTATACTGGAAAAGACAGACAAGTCAGTCATAGCTGAGACTGTAGCAGAGATTAACTTTTGACTGTAAAAGTTGTGCAGAAATATGGCTTAGCCTGGAACAGAAAGTACACTCTGGATGCCCTTCCAGATCTACTTACGAGTATTTAGTTTCTGTTTTTAGAATAAATTTAAAGCTTACATGTTTTCTTTCAGTGCCTCTTAAAGCTTTTGCTCCGAAGTACAGAAGAGTTGATCCTGAAAGTGTAACCCAGTATCTAGTCCACGAGGAGAGCTGAATGAAAAAGGAAAAAAATTAGGAAAAACTCTGCATATCTCTGACATTTCAAAAATCTATTCACAGGCAAGTCCAGGTGCTACCAAAATTAATTTCCGAAGCAAGGAATGGAGATACAGAGTGTCTCCTGGTGTAAATCAGCCCAGCGACCTAAATTTTGATGGCTGGCTGTAAATACAATCCTACTTAGTTGGCTATCTCATAAAAGTGTCAGTACTGATTGTTTCAGAGTAGAATAGTGTGTTGCCTTCTGCTGGACAGATCTTAGACTTTTGCTAAAAAAAAATTATTGAGTTGAGAACTCTGCAATTCTTCAGATCTTTTAGCTCCAAACTAAACTGGGTTGCATGTGAAATACATCAATCAACTCTACAGGAAACAAAGAAATTACCAAATGCATAGGACTAGAACCATGTGAAACCCATGAATTCAGGTTACCTATGAATTGCCATGACTTTGGTGCTATGGGTGGCTGCCCTGAAGCCTTTTCATTTTAATGAGATACCACAAAAGCACCAAAATATATTGTAGAAATATGTTCAATTGAATTTGCACCCTCCCTTGAAAATTCTATATTGAAGATCTCCCTCTTCAGTCTTTTATGAGTGCCACTGCAAGTTCTGTAATCTACAAACTTGTTAAAAGTTATTAATCTACCTCCTGTCACAGAAATGTAATGCAGACATTATCCATCCTGCAATATCTACCTTTGTCATGGTTATTTAGCTGGAAAATATCAGGATGCTCTGGGTCATCAGGCAGTGCCACAAGATTTATTTCTGCCCTCACAACACTGCTTGCTGGTTACACAATTGCTTCACTCCTGCTCTGCTGTTACAGCTAGAAACGTGACTTGCAAATGGCAGGGAGAAGCAAAACCGCTGTAGATCAAATGACACACAAATGTTACAACCTTGTTATAACTTTGATCAGAAGATTACAATTGATAAAACCGTTGTTTCATGTGGTATCAAGCTGCAGGTTTAATGTAATCCTGAAAATTAAAACAGCCCCTAATGAATTACGATCATAGGAATAATTATAGTTAGAATCACTTACAGTAGGTTTCTTGCCTTCTTTGAGCAGTGTCTTTCTTCTTAAAGGCCCTTCCATGGTGATGACTCCTGTGGAACCACCTGCTGTGCAGCTACACGTGCCCGTTGGGCTGGAGAGACAAAGCATTCCTCTATTGTATTTGAGCAGACAAATAAGGACGGTAAGTAAGCAGTATAATTTAGCTCTAAAGATATCTATCCTGCACTGCTTTACGTATACTGTATCATCTGAAATGTGACTCTAGAATATGTATTTTCCTAACCTAGCTATCAAATAGGAACCAGGATCTTTCAAAAATAGCAAATCAACAAAAGGTTCTAGTCTGGGGACTTAGACATGAAAAAATAAAACAGAATAAATACTGAAACCCAAAGTCAAAGTGAAAACAGGCAATTTTCTTTTTTATTCCAGTAAATTACAGAAATTATCTGAATTTCTGGAAATTTATGGCTTACAATTTTGGCAATAAGAGCTCCCACAAATGTTATTTTAAGTTTAATGAAAATACCTTGCCTAATTGGAAAAGAGTTGGGAAAACTATATAAAAATGCTAAATAATTTATTGTACAGAGATTACAATAGTTTTTCCTTTTCCAGAATGAACAAAAAACTTCCAACATACAACAGTGAGAAAGAGATACAAGTGATAGAGCCCACGTGCAAGCAAAGTTAGAAATGCAAACAGCCATTAAAAACGTCTCAACCAAATACTGATTGGTAGGTTATCTGCTGCTAACTTCTCTTCATTCCCATGTGATCACAACCCTGATGTTCTGATATGGACCGAGAAGGTTTATCAGCGCCAACGAAATCATGTCTAATAATGAGTACGAGGAAAAGGACGTGCATGATCTACCTTTCAGTTGTGAAAGGAACACTATTCTGTCTACAAACAAGTATGAACTCATTCTGGTGCCAAGTGACATGCACAACCACATCTAGAGAAGAACAGCTCTTCCAACTGGCAGGTGCATCTTCTTCCATTGCATGCACCTGCCTGGTCTCTGCTAATGTGCATTCTTGCCAATTCTGTATTTGACAGAGGCAGTAGAAAGGTTTCAGAAAAGGAAGAATGACCACAAGCATTAGAATTACTTGACAGTGGATAAACATAAGAAATGTATTTTAGGGAATAATTCTTCTTTGTGGATTTAATAGGCTTTTCACATTTTTATCTTCTTACATTTTATATTTCTAGCTTGTGTATGTTTTTTAAACAGATCTACCATGGTCATGTTAAAAAACTATTTTCCAGGAGCAGGTACAATAGCTTAAATACTGTTCCAAAATGTATTCCTTTATGAATTTATAAAGTATGCATTTTTACTCCTGTCTAACCTCTAGCTTGTACTGCTATCAGACGTTACTAGCAGGTAAAGCAGCTGTAATTACATTTATACATTATATCAATACTTCTACAATGGCTGAAGCAAACTAATTTAAACCAAATAAAATCTGACTGGATTTAAATGGCAACTAAATCACAGTATTTGCAGAATACTGAGTCAGGGCCCTATTTTCTTAACCGTTCAAACGTAAGTCATCACTTGCTAGCATCACAGAATTTATCAAGTTCAGGTTAGGTATATATGCAAGGAATGATTTTTATCCCTCAAACGATATAAAATTTTCTGTGTCACCTCTCTGTGGTCTGTAAATGGATTACCTGCTTCTGGAAAGTCCATGTCTTAGTGACTAGCAACACTGTGAGTGCCTGCAACATATGGTTTGCATATGTTCCCTCTCTTACTTGAGGTCCAAGGTAATACCCTTTTACTGAACAAAATCAACACACCATACTACAGCTCTCTGACACAAACAGATGTTATGGGTAGGTGTCCTGTAAATCAGGAAATAGATTGTGGGAAAGGGTCAAGAAGGTATCCTTCCAATATCATTACTTGTCACAGGAGTCAAAGATGGCCTTCATGACAAACCTGCTTCTGTAAAGGTTTCATAAAACCCTAAGTAAAGACTAGTTTTCTGCAAAATGGAAGCCAGACATCATTAGTTAAATCAATAACTAAACTGAATTTCATCTGAATAGGCCATAACCCTGCTTTATCATTAGCAGAAGTTTTTACAAGCAGGAAGGGGAGACTTTGTGAATTGTTACGGTCATATGAGGATATTTGGACACAAAATACATTACACTAGGAAAGCGTAAAGACCCAAATTGAAGTTTAGCACCATACAATGAAAGAGGTAGACCCTGAACTGTACCTGTAGACACAGCTTCGACTCCTAGGAGAATTTCGGATTGGTACCCTCCAGTTAGGCCCCAGCGTGGCATATAAACGACCCCTGTTTGTGAATGCAAACATCTGGTGAGGGCAATTCTAGTTTGAGACTTCAACAGTTAGGGTTTGGTACACATGACAGAGATAGCTCCCAATCTTTTCAGGTCCAATACCTTTACAGTGCTTTATTTCAAAATGTTTGCCACTTTTTCCCTAACTAATCAATAATTTGATAAAAATAACTATTGATTTAGGGCTTACCTATGTTAGGGATCATTTTTGAATTTCTTAGCTAAGTCTGTAGAGTGCTCAGTGAGTGTACATGAAGACTAACTCACCTTTCAAGCCCTGACGGCAGCTCCTCACTAAATTCTGAGCTTTCACTGCTATCTAGAAAGAGAGTAGTACAGAGAAGGAGTAAGAAAACCACCCATGGGAAAATACAAAGCCAATGTATGTGGATCACCAGAATACTCTTTTATATAGTACTGTGGACACCATTTACTCAAATCATGTTTTGAAGTAGAAGTGTTTAGAGTTCATGGTAAAATCTTTAGTTGGAAGAGGCTTACATGAGCCACTTCATTTATAGTATCTCACTCTTAACTCACGTTACTGCTGTGTTTTAATACCATTACTTTAATTTTCATCATGCTTTTACTTCAGAAGCTGAGCACTTCAGGAACATAAAATCCAGCTCCTTTGTAAGACAGTATTTGTACCACAATATCCATAAGTCGACTGAAGTTATTAGATATGGTATCACAGTTCATTTTCAAGACGCAAACACAACTCTAATAAAGGATATGTCAGCAGTATGCTGCTGCTAGCAGTTATTAAAAATACGTATGATGGTATTCATAACTAAAGTCCCTATTTCTCCTCCAAGACCATCACCAATTTGTCCCTCCTTTTGTGGCATAACTATTTGGCTCACAGCTTTAATTTGCCCAGGACTGATCTTCTAATGCTCTGTTTTAACACAGTGAGCTGTGCCTGTATTTCCAGAAGTGCAAAGATCATCTCAGTGTCTAACTCTCATCCAAGTGATGTGCTCTCTTTCACAGTCAATTTCCTATTCTAGAAATAGTCCTAGTCTCTTAAAAGGTGGCTTTGTCTTGCTTAGAACACATATTCTTGATCACTTTTTTGATATTATAATAATTGTTTTATTAATTATAATACCATATTGTGTTCTTTTTACGTTTCTTTTTAATTCTCAGAGAGTACAGCCAAACAATTCTCCCATCTTCTAAAATATATAGTTAAAATCAAAGTTTTCTTTGTGTAAATGTAGCTTTTAAAATATATATCCGCTTTTCCCCTTGTGAAAGCTGACAAACACTTTGTGTCACATACCGAGCATCTACAAAACCAATCTTCCTTCATGCCACTTTTACCAAAAGCATCAGTGGATAACTGAGGAAAGCTGAGGTAACGTTGACCAGGTAGCAGTTCTGATCTACTTTCTTCCATGAAAACAATCAGTCTTTGCATGGGAACTAATGATCTTCCTAATTCCCTACTTTTTCAGACATCTGTGAGTCTGCAGCGCCCTGGGGCAGGAGCAGGGGACGGTACCTATGGAGAGGCCGTTGGCCAGGCGCGTGCTGGGCGCGTGGCCCCGCGCGGGGCTGTGGCACTCCAGGACGCTGTCATCCAGCAGGTGCCGCGGCCGCTCCGTGGGAAACGTGGCGCTTTTGCTCTCCACGACGCTCAACTGACACATCATACTGCAACATGGAAGAAGAGAAGAACATGAAATCCCTCTTACGTCATCTAACAGCCACCCTTGGCTCACATTGTTACCACTCAGCCTCTGCCTCATCAGCAGGCAATTATACACTACCACTTACTGTACATATGCTCCTTTACTACCTAAACAAGTTACAGATTTTACTTCTCTTTGTCAGTAACAGTTATTAAATTTCTGCAGCTGGGAAGTTGTAAATGTTTTGACTCCTCTCCATACAAAACCTGAACACCCTTGGTGGCAGCAAAAGCAGAAACCCAGGAAAAGGAGACACACCAGGAATCCACAGACCAAAGCGGATAAGCAGCTTTCAAGTATTGCCAATGCCTGGCACTAGCAGAGGATAGAGTCAGCAAAAGTAACAAAAGTGTCAAGAGAAAACCGAGAGAATACATAGTAAAGCCTGAAACACTCTTGCAATACAAGAAATGGGAAGGACAGATACTACCATGTTCTGCTGCTATCTTACATCTTTATGACACATGTAACTGCCTGAGCATGAGACACTGGCATCACGCACTTGTTTCCCAGGCTGTGACTCTTCCGGTGCCTTGGTACAGGAGGTGTAGATAGACTTGCTGCTACTGAGGCATCAGGACACGTGGGTCTCCTGCTGAATTTCATAATTGCTGACAGGTCAGATGGACCTAAAAGACAGAGATTATTTAACACTGAACTGATGCAAATCCCAGAAATTTCATTGGCTGGTGTGTTTAGGCACTGATTAAAATGGATTTTTACAGATAACCAAAAGGCACCATTTCTGAAGCACTGTTTCTTGCACATTAGGGTTACACCATCCATTTTTGTTACAAATTCATCTTCATAATCTTGAACTCCCTGGAAGCAATTTTTAAAACGGTTTTGCTCATACTTTTACCAATGAACTCCAAAAACTCTTGGCATCCTTAAAACAGCTGGATGTGCCAAAGTGTAATATGCAGAGCCATAAAGTCAGTTTGTACTTCAGGTGTGAACAGGAACGTTCACACGTGTTTTGAATTTTGTTCACAGCTTCATGTTGAGAATAAACTGTAAACAATCTGCTCATAGTGACTCACAGCTTGAGCATGTAAGAGAAAGCAGGGGCTTTTCATATACCTAATGGCCAGACAGATGCATTACTTCTCAAACATCTATGAGCTCTAGAGATGTCTCACTGCAATCATTCTTCCTCTCAATTTACAGATTTTATGAGGCCTCAAAGAAAACATGGACAAACTGGTTTTGTTCCAGCTCTTTGATGCTGTTTGCAAAAAGCAGGCAGTGAACTTCGCAACACAGTGGAAAACAAGGCCTACCATCATCCTCAGTAAATGCCAGGCTATTCTTGGCTTCACAGGAAACAATTGAGATTTCACTTTTAAACATCTAGCTGTGGCATTGGTGCTTGTGATGAGAGTGGGAACAGCGGCCATGAAAGTCGCCATCTGCCCCATATCCTTCTCCTTGGGACAGTCCAGGCACCAGCAGAACAGACCTCTGTCTACATTACAAGAATCACTTCCTGGAGGCTCCAGCAACCTCAGCTTAGTCAGCTTCTGGACTCTAACCAAAACGCACCCGCTAAGAGGTTGACACAAGAAGAAACTTTGTGATGTGAAAGGCCATGTACAATCATCATCAGAATCTTTACAAAAGGTGTCTGGCATCAAGTAAGTAATAAACTGAAACAGAAAAAAACCTCAAAACCAATCCAAAACATCAACATTCCACTGCACAGTTTGACAACAGGATGTGAACATGAACTTTTAACAGAAAAAGTTAAAGTCTGAGAGACAAGACTTCCCAGGGAAGTGGTCATGGCAGCAAGCCTGTCAGAGTACAAGGTGAGTCTGGATAACACTCTTAGTGACATAGTTTGATGTAGCCCTGCAAGGAGCAGGAAGTTGGACTCAATGACCCTTGTGAGTCTCTCTCATTCTTTTTCTATTTGTTATATAGGCTACTCTCTCTATCCTGAAGCACGGAAGGTATCAACTTCCTCTGCCTTGAACTGAGGATTCATGAGACACAAGAAGAAATAGGAGAAGCAGTAATGAGTTTGTCCCAGTAATAGCCAAAAAAACCCCAAACCAAATAAATGCAAGATGCTTTACTGTCCATACTCACTCTGCAATATAGACTTACATCAAGTTGTATGAAACACAAAAATTAATTCCAAATTTCTTGTATTTTTATTTTCCCATAGCCTAGACTCTAGAATTTCACTGTGAGCTGGGTTGTAACTAGGAAATACTGCAAAGGGTTTTTTCCCTAGCAGTAAGTGGAAAGATTTAATCCACAGAGTGTTCTCCACATTTGAGCAAACAGCCCATTATGCTGCTTAATTAATAATGAAGGGAGCCCCAAGACAAGCAAAAAGACCAAACAACTTTTAGCAATACAGAGAGGAGGGACAAGTTTGTTAGAGGAATCATCAGTAGTATTATTCATCAGATCATCAATTTAGAAGGAGAACAAAGACACAACCGTTTTTAAGCCTGTTTTCTTCCTCATTCATATATACCATCAGGACAGCATTTTTGCCTGCCTGTCTTTGCTACCATCACACAATTGAGAATTTGTGAAATACAACAGTCATAGCATCAGTCACTGGCATATGCAGCTTCAGAGAAGGTCTTATACTTAATGGCCACATGCAGTTTTTAAAAATGCACTTTCAGTTGTTGCTTCATCCAGAGATTCACCCAGAGACACACATCTGGGAGGTTGGAGACTGCCGAGTACAATGTTCTTGCTGCACATACAACTAAAATCTTGATGCATTTCGGCTGTAACACAACACTGGAAGCTTCTTCCCTAAAACCAAAGCAGTTCATCTTCCAATTCTGCCATGGAGGTGAAGCACAAATTAGGACAGAAAAAGTATGACTATGAGCGCAATTATGTTTTGCCTAGTTTAATGTAAAAACTGTATGGATTCATGTTTCACCATTAGGCCTGAAAAATCTTATCTGCTGCATTAGTAGCAAGAATATACATTTCACTAAAGTCTTTCACCACAGGTTTTCATTACAAAGTAAAATTTATGCAGACACAAAACAAATGCATTCAGAATTTCAGAAATAATTGTAAGTTCTTTAGTTTGAAAACCTCCAGTTCTTCCGATGGACTAGGTTCCCAAAAAAAGGAGTTTGCGCTACAAGCTCTGTTTGTAGTGCCTTTCCATCAGATACTTTTCAATTTGTTAACAGAAAAATACTTAGGACTATTGAGGTGGTTATTACCTGCTAAGAAGCCTAAAGTATAGTGGAACTGAAACCCAGTACAAAGATAGGGGCAGCTAAAAGAAAATTTCCCTGAAAATTATGAGCATTTATCAGCAAGTTTCACCTGAAATTTAGCATAAACTTCAGTGTTAATGTGCCCACTCTGAAGCTTGTCCCTTAATCTGGCTGCAGGATTTGTTCATTTTTATATTGCTTCCTGCTGTGTCATTCAGGTCTTTCTGGTGCCACTTCTCAATCCTGATTTACATTAAGTTTTTTTCAAGTGGACGACATTAAGTTCTTTTAAATTCACTGAATGCTACTGAAGTATTATTTTTAACAAGCTACTGAAACCACAGCCTGTGAAAGAGTAGCAATCTTAAGGCACAGCTCTAAAGGATTATCAGTGCAGTACAGTGCTTTTTCACACAGACACTGCGCCACATGTAAAAATAACTGTTAAATATTGTAACACATAATAGTTTAGAAGCTTAAGTTTCTCACTGTGGAGAAGCAGAGACCTGAAAGCAGTTCGATTAACTTCATTCCAAAACATTGATACGCAACAAAATAAAAGCATGAGACTGCGCCAAAATTACTTTATCAGAAAGAACAGCAAAATAACAAGTCCAATGCTGACACAATCAAGCCATTACAAAACCAGAGTTGGCTGGATTTGACTCCAGGTAGGCTCAAATGTTACTATCAAAACCTACCAAGATTAAGAGATATTATCTAGCAAGAAAAAACAGTTAAGAGACTTTTCACTCTACACTCCCTTTTTTTCTCCCTTCCTTTAGGGAGCATGGACTGAAATTTACACTAATATGATTGCAACATGAAACTATTTAAAGACTGATCATTATAAAGATGGTAATTGCTTGATTTCAGCAAGAGCTTTTATTACCTGGACAGCTTCAGAACAGAAAAAGTTTGTTAAACCGCCCCCCTACCCCTGAAACAAATGATGCAGTATGTCTAAAAGGACTCCACATCTCAGATTGTAATATAATATTAGGGAATATTATGGATAATATGAAAATAGTATTAGGGAATAAAATTTCAGTTCACATAAAAATATTGCCAGGCTTAAGGTGTGATGTGTCAAGGGTGACAGAATTTGTGGAAATAGGTGTAAGAGTCTTACAACTTAAGACAACAGTCCAGCTTGGCTTCCTTGCTATTACATATGGCAATCACAATTGCTTGCACCAGTCCTGTGAAAGAAGGAAATGGACCTGGGCTGACAGACCACTGGAACAGGCTGCCTAGAGAGCCTGTGGAATTTCCTCCACTGGAGGTATTCCAGAGCCATCTGGACACAATCCTGTGCCATGTGCTGTAGGATGACCCTACCTGAGCAGGGAGCTTGGACTAGATGACCCACTGTGGTCTCTTCCAACTATGCCGTGATTTTGTGACTTTTTCAAATTCCTAGTTAGGTGTCTTTAGTGAAGATCCCAATGGCAGAAAACAGAATGCTTTGTGGGATCAGATGAAAACAGAAATAGCAACTGTGCAGGTATCATTATGTCTGGAGTGACCATTTTCAATGTAGTTCTGCATCCTCCTCATCTCCAAGGCAAGAGAAGGAAGTCTATATACAGTTTAGCTCTGTTAGCTCTGTGCTAAGGTAAAAAGAATTTGAAGTCAAACACCTTTACAAAGTCTTTGCATCTGCTCTGCTGCCAAATGTCTATGAAGAAGAACGGTGAAGTTTATAGAGCTCTCCTCAGCCAACTACACTCAGTTCAGCAAGAAATCTGGGGTGCAGTGAGTGTCAGCAAGAGTTATGGGGCAGAGGGCAGACGACCTCATTTCTGTAAAGGAGAAAGAGACAAAGAGAGCCCATGCCAAGAAGGATGCCAAAGAGGGTAAGCAGTGAGATACTGATGAAAACTGCACAGACCAAGGGATGTTTATGGACATACCAGACTGCTGAGCAATTAGCTGGGGAAGTTATGCCTGATACTGCTGATAACAAAATTCCAATATTTAAATTCATTTGGGATTGAGTTATTTTGCCCCTTTTTCCAATAAGTGAAGTCATCTGCTACTGCTAACTCTTGTCTTTACTCTTCTGGCTCCACTCCTAGTGCATACTGTTACCATGATTGCTATTCTGTTATTTTGTCTTTCATGGAGACAAAGCACTATTAGCAGGATTTTCCAGTCAGCTGGCATGAACAAGGGTTAGTTTGGTTTTCATTATTTCTCAGCATCATTTTCAAGATTATGCTGACATGCACAGGAATGAGGTATAAAAATATTAAAATGTTATTAAAAATTTGTTTGCATTAGGGAACGTGAGACAACTTCATCAGAGCGAGCCGAGTGCTGTTCAGAGATCTGTGGCAAGAACATTTGGAAAAGTTTACACATATCCCAAAGGATCTCACTGTTTTTTCCTTTGCATAATTTTTCCATGAATAATCCTTCAAATGTTATAAATGAATGTTACTTTTGCAATCCTTCAGTAAAACATGTGAACATTTACAGTCCCCAGAGCTTTTAAAAAAAGCAACAGGGTGAGGGAGTTACAATTCACAATTTTTCTCCACTAAAAACCTATCAATAAACCAGTACTAGATATGCAAACTAAAAATTTAAAATGAGTTGCATATTATATGACGAAGAACTGAGTGATTTTTCAGGAAGGCAGAACAGTCTCAACTATTCATTATTTTTTGGTGAGCAGTTAAGAAGTAAATCAGATACTTACCAGCTCTGTTTCTAAAACTTAATAAAGACATTCCAAGCCACAGACTCTCTAGTTAAATCTCCACTGTAAATTTTTACTACTCTGTTTTCATTGTAACCAGTGTATGATAATTAAAACTTTCAAAGAGAAAGACCTACTTACAAAACACACAATAAATAACTTTAGATGAATTTTGTGCATAGAATCAAGAATGACAGAAAAAATTACATCTAGAATAATGGCTATTGTAAAAGAACAGTTTTAATTTTCAGAGTATTGCTTTACAATTCAACAAAAGCCTACTAATGCATACAACATGTAAGAGACATGTACGTTACGGCTGTTTCTAAGACAAGAGCAAACTAAAAACAAGAATCTGAGTCCTTGACTGCACCTCCCCATACTCCTACAAGCTCCCCAAAAGCTGTCACTCCCACACACATACACACACACACACACACACACACACACACACACACACTTCTGACTGCACAGTAAGCACACTTGAGTGTATTCCTTCAAATGCTTCCTGGACAGAAGTGATATTTTCAATTTCAAGTGTCACTTTTATGGAATCACTAATTGTCAGCATTTGTGTTACTTACTCTGTACCAGTGGAATGCACAAAATCCAGACTTACACTTCAGCAAAAATGCTGAAGTTTTTGCAGTTGGATCTGCAAGGCACTATATGGGCTTGAGTGACATCTAGATTGGCAATGAAGACATATCCATCATGAGAGTATAGCTGCAGGGAAACTCTGAAGTTTGGGTTCAACCAAACACATTAACCAATCCATCAAAAAACCCCCCAACTTCTAAAAGAAACTATTTCAGGTGACAGCTGTGAAAAGAGTCAAAACCAAACAACCAAAGCCAACTGAACCTCCAAAAAACAAGGCAGGAAAGCCCTTTGTCCTCTGGCTGGTTTATATTTGTAACATTCCTCAGGATGATAGCTTGGCAGTTAAAATAAGCATCAATGAACTGGGACATTAGACTTGTTTGGTAAGGAAGTCACAGAAAGTAATAGAAAGCAATAAAGTTAAAAACTGAGCACAATCATTCTCTCTCTGGAAACTTTGTTTTGATAGAATATTTTTCTACTATTTTTGTGAAGCTTTGGTATGTTAAGAAAAAAAACACAGTACACTAATTCCAGCTGGATTTAGTGGTCGATAACATGTCAAATCCACAGATTTGTCTGGTATTGATTTGTTTCAAAAATATTCCAGTGAGTTGTAAAAGTTTCTCAGGAAAGCATCACAGAGGAAGGGACTGGAAACCAAAGAGTAAAGTTTTCTGAACAGTCTGTAAATTTATGTGAAGAAAACTTAGTTCTTCCATTTCTACCTTAAGTCCTGTGTAAAAAAAGCAGACATAGTACACATGAAGCAATGACCAAGAACTTGCACAAGGATTAGACAATCCTCATTTCCACAGAATGACTGGCTGCTAAAGCACTTAACACAAACTATTTATTAGTTGCCAAAGCAACCAGTAAAACAAATGGCAAAACTAAATGTCAAACTCAGTGCTTACATGGAAAATGATGGTGTGGGGTTTTTTTTATTCTAAAATGCTGAACTGCTGTAGAGATATCACTAATGTAGTATAGCTACTTCAGAGGGTTACAAATGTACAAACATCCCCAGTCTTTCTTCCTTCTGTTTCTACATTTTAAACTCCTATATATCACATACTCTACATCCAATAATTGGCCTCTTCTAATTAATTAAAATATATATTCTGAGTTCTTTATGAGCTAGGTCTCAAAGCTGAATGGACTTGACACAACGGGCTGAATTTTACCCCAGAAACAAAGAAGAGAATATATCTGTTTCAGATTAATTACTCCACTTTCCTGGTATGATGGTAACAAAACCTCTGGTCTAATTATTCTCCTCTCAAGAATTACACCAAGACCTACTTGGGGAGAAAAAAAAAAAGAAGAAAAAAAAAAAGAAGAAAAAAAAGAATAAAAAAAGAAAAGAAAAAAAAAGGAGGGGGTGAGGGTCTATCCCTGACTACTGCGTAACAATGTCAGGAACCAGACACCAATGGAAGTTGATAGCCCCAAAATCAGGGCTACTCACAGCACAGGCCTGGCTGTTGCTAAAATTGAATGCTAGATGTTAACTTTAATGAAGGGGTTCATTAAAAATCACAGAATTGTTGAGACCAGTCTTTGAGTCACTTGGTATTAGATATAATTTTCTGGATATGGTAATTATTTTAACATTATTTTAACTTTTTATATTGCTTTTCAAGACAGAACAAATATGCTATATTTCAGAGAATGAGTAAAACCACCTTCTATATTCTGATTAGCACTGCACCCTGAACTTTTCCAAATAACATGATGAGAAAGGACATACATAACAGAACATTTCTCTACTGAGCTACACGATGTGCGAATTCTGAGAAACGTCAGTTGCTTAGAAGGCTTACATTTACCATATATTGCATTAAATCTTTTCCTTTGTTCTGGGAAAATGTATTGAGTTATACCTTCCAAAACAACCCAACAGCCATACCATAAATGACAAGCACCTTTCAGCCAACACTGCAGGAACACAGATGTCTTTTACAGCTAATTCAACTGGAAACTGTGAACAGTTAGCATACTATAAGCTCTCCAGCTACATTCTCTCTCTCTCTCAAACCACAGCAAGGCAGAATGAACAGACTTAAGTTGCTGCCAAGGAAGCTGTGTGAATCACACTGTTCCTGAAAGCATTCAACTAAACTGCTTAAAGCTCCTTCTTAAATGCTACTTGCGATAGACAAGAATCTCTGCAGCATCATGGAAGACATGAAATCTTCCTGTGAAAGCACTATTCACAGTTATATATGCATTTGGTAATTAAATGAGACCCTCTTAGCCACTAATATACAAAACATAGCTTGTTGTGAGACAGTCCCTTTAATCAGATGCCTGCCTCCTGTGTTTGAATTTACTGGAAAACTAGTTGGCAAAAGAAGTGGAAAATGGACACATGGTTTTCTCCAGCATTTTGCAAATAGAAATGCTGGAGGATTTAACTGTTTCTATTGAGCCTCACACTCATAAAGATACTTCAAGGGGAAAAAAAGAAACCCACAATGTCCCTGGCTAGAGTAAACTGTTAATATTCTTTTGAAAGATAGAAAACTGGGTAGAAGATAAATTCACAGTGCTGGCAAGTAAAATCCATTTCCACCATCCACACATTCAATTGTATTTTAGAACACAAAGATGACACTATTCCCTGCACTTAATCCCATTATAGGCTTTGGAATTATTACCAATGACATTGAGCTTTTTTCCTGTCTCTGGAAACACACACTGATCTCTAAGGAGGCAGCATGTCACAGGCACAACTAGACTTACTGCTATTAGTAATGTATTAACTTTTGGACTATCGAGACAACTGAACTGATGACTGACCTTATGGGCTAAGAACCTTTATTTTAACTTAAAATCACTATTATCAGACTCCTATGCCTTATACTATTGACATTACACTACTGCCCAAAGTATTTTGAGATCATCCATTATCATAGTATCTTACCGACTGCAAAGGACTTCCTCCTGGCACACAATGTCCGAAGTGGAATTAATGTCAAGCTATAATTTGAATCCAAATAAAATTGACAGCAATACCTGCAAATGTGCTATTTTTAATCTTCCATGTTCAAATATCTGATTACTGATATCAGAGTATTTTAGTTCAAAATTATTCAAGACTAACATATGGCTATACTCCTATTTATTACTGTTGTGAAATAAACAATAAGTTATTGCCTTCATGCTTAGTTAAATTTAAATTTGAATTTATGCTAACTTACTTAATGAACCTTCACCAGGAATAAAATTTTCAGTAAGATTTATTTTCAGTAAAATGTACTGGATTCCATTTAGTAGCATTTTTGCAGCCACACAGGTGCAGCTCACTGAAAAATTCCTGTGGGTATTACAAAATTCTGATGGCATTCATTGTCTAACTGGCAGTAAGTGAAAACTCTCTAGCTGAGCAAGAAATACAGCAGTCCACAAATGGGTCAAGCTTTCGAAGGAAATACTAACAGAAGAATGGAGCAATAGGAATGACTCAGAACTTGGTTTCTAGTCATCACACTAATTCTCACTCTGAAAAAAGCAATCTTACAGAGCACTTAGGGGTACTGAAGTTTCAAAAAGGAAAATTACCCTCCTAATACTGCCAGATACTATAGGATCACATATTCAATGAAGTAGGTACTCCTCAATGTAGTCCCAACCATTTTTTGTGGACTCCAGCTGAGCTCACTGCAGTATCATGCTGTATTACTTGCCTTCCACTAGAGATCTGATACAGTTCTAATAGAGTTCTCAGCCCTTGACTAAGACTTACAGAGTACTGGCAATGATCACATACTATGCTGCTATGACTGAAGCTATATTCCATAATCATATAAATGAAGTGTTAACATCAAAGCCCAAGTGTTGAGCAATACAAAGCAAAAGCCAGAAAACAAAAAAGTTTACTTGTATGTCTGCTTTACATATGTGAGAAAGATGTAATCATATGAGAAGCAATAACTTAGTTTCAAGTCTCAAGTATGAAAAACCAAATCCTCACAAAAGCAGAAGAAAATGTGACAAAATGTGGTGGGTTGACCTTTACAGGCTGTCAGGTGCTCACTGAGCTGCTCTATTACTCCCCACCCTTCACAGGACAGGGTGAAGAAGATAAGATACAAAACCTTTGTGGGTTGAGAGAAAGGCAATTTAATTTAAAAAAGCAATGACTGTGTGCAGAAGCAAAAGAAATCAAAAGAAGAATTTATCCTCTACTTCCCATCAGTGGGCAATGAGTAGTCATGGCCTAGCCCCAGCATTGCAGTGGATGCTTAGGGAGATGAACACCTTAATAATAAATGCCTTGCTCCCTGCTTTCTCTTAGCTTCTACTGATGAGCGTGTCATATGGTACAGAATATCTCTCTGGGCAGCTCACATCAGCTGTCCCGGCTATGTACCCTCCCAACCCGTTGCCCATCCCCAGCTTACTGGCCTTTTTGGCAGGGGGTTGGGTTTGGAAAGATAGCCTTGATGCAGTGGGCACTGCTTAGCAGAAGCCTGGTACAACACCTTTCCAGACACAGATACAGAGTACAACACTGTGATGGCTCCTGTGGGGAAGTTAACTTCCAAATGCATTTCTGTATGAAGAAAGTGTTCATTAAGAACTGCTTTTGAACTCATCTAAGTTTATAAAAATTATCCCGTGAACTATTTCTTGATATTGTACACAGCAATTAATACCACTGAGCATCAAGCAGGGAAAAGGAAAGCACCTTCCTAAAGAAATTGAAGACCAGGTCAACTGTTTATCTGACTCTGGGCATAGCAAACACAAGGTTTGTGTCAACCTATAGGAGGTTCCCTATAAATGACTGGTCATTTTACAGCAGCCAACATGAAGAGCTGGGAGGCAGAGGAGTAACACATGGGATTTTTCTTCGTTTAATATTTAGCATCTTCCTTTTTCTTTCTCTCACTTACTTTGTCTTTCATTGGTGAGAAAAAAAGACATTTTGAAAGCCAATTGAAACTGCATGTCAGATGTGGTCTGGACGCCATGGGTTTTTACATTCACACATGGTTTTACATAATGGGACAGAAAATTGGCCATTCAGGTTCAAGAAATCAAAACAGAACAGCTTTCGAGATAATGGCTCCTATAGCAGGAAGTACATTTCATGTAGCCTGATGTTTGTTTAGTCTGGTCATAGCAATAAACAGATTAGTTTTTGTCAACTTATGGATGGTACTCTAGTTTTCAGATGTTGCTAGAAGCTATTACGAATCTTTTGTCCTCCTGCTTTCCACAATGAAATTGTCTCAAATTTATGTGATCACATGGAAACCTGAAAGGAGAATTTCCTGTGTTATTCACTGCACTGCTTTTTTTGTACCAAAAGAGGGGTCTTTTTTCTTCACTTATTAAATAATGATGAAAATTCAAGCATTTGTAAAAAAAATCCCGCAATCTGACATCTGTTTCAATGCTAGCAAATACCCTCTGACATCCCTTGAATTGGAAATGTTTTTATACAAGTCAGCAATCCTTCTTGTTGACTCATGCTACTGATGTACCTCTGGATTTTCCCATATACTTCAGTGGAGGATTTCTGTAATTAAAATTATTTCCTTATTCAAATTTTTAAATGATGTTTTATACCTGCAAGATCTTCTTTGGAGGAAACCAGTCGAGGAGAGCTGTTACCTGGCTCAATTCTTAAAGATAATCTGGAAAAACAAGTTTTTAGAGAAATTAACAAAAAAAAAATCTCAATAGAAGTTGAAAGAAATTAAAGAAAGTAATTATTTTGGCAGTGCTAACTAGGAATTTTGCTTTCTTGGAAGTGTAGTTATTTATTTTGTGAAGTAACAAAACAATAATTTTTTTGAAGTCAATCACTACCTGTCAGAAGCAAGAAAGAAACTGTGAGGAAAGTCTATGAAAGCAGAAAGAGAAATCATTATTTAATCCTCCCTCTCAGTTTAAAAACGTAAGTTCATGTAGTCTTTCGCCTTGGAAAAAAAACCTCAAAAAGTTAGTAATTTAGATACAAACCTAACATTTTATTCCCTCTAAACATGAAAGTGAATTTACTGTTACCATGTTGAAATGTGCACAGAGAAATAGCTATTTAGTTACTACGACTTACAGAAAAGAAGCTTAAAAGGGCAAAGTGACCAACACTTAATAGTAAAAGAAGGTAATTAGAAGAAAGTATTATATGACATGCTGCCTCACTCCATGTGTTTTATTATGTACTCACTCACTCTTGTGTTCTCAGCACTCCAACAAATCTCAATCTCCCAATGCATATCACTTCTGCTATTTCTCAAGTTTAGGCAGTCTTCACTTGACATTCATGGGTCCTTTCCTCTGTACCAGTCTGACAAAAAGGTATGAAGGACTACAATGTTAAGTAAATTTTAATGGAATAGGCACAAATCCAAAGGAAATAACTGCTGTCATTGCACAGCAGTGGACACACAAAAAAAGCTGGAAGGTTTCAAGCTGCAGTGTCCTGCTGTGCACCCCAAGGGAAGGCTTTCTGACTTCAGATAAAAACATGGAAAGGGGCGGAGGGAGAAACCTATGACAGCATTTCAAAATATCACATATGGCTCAGCCATCACTTCCCTTATTACTCTTTATTGGGAATACCTTTCAGTTCCTTCTCTACAACATTCCAACATTGTCAACTATGTTTTAGTGTGAAGTCAGTTAACAAAGCTACGGTCCATTTCATGATTTCAAATTTCTATTCTTCTGACAGTACTGGATTCTTTTAACTACCCAAAGTAATGTACTTCAAGTAGGTGATGAATCATTCCTTTCCAGGCTACTTTTCTTTCTGTCAACTTGATTTCTGTGACCAGGAAGCAGTAACGTAACTCTCCTAGAGAGTTACAATAATACAAGTCAGTACATTATTCAAATGTTGATCACATAGGAATTTCTTTCAGTATGGAAAAAAGGCAAAAGAACTTAATGAAGTCCTTCCCTGTTAGCAAGGCCCTACTGTGTGAATTTATCTTCCATGTCTGTAGAAATGTTCCAGTTGCATCCTTTGAACAGTAGTTACTCTTCTGTTCATTTTTAAGGCTGATCTGTTCCTCACTATATTCAAGTTTCATTGTTGCCATGCTGTGAGCTTGATTTTTGCAAAGAAAGCTTTTTAATTTTTTTGTATTGTTTTGTTTTAATAATCTTCTGCAGCAACTGCCACGGATGCTATTCAGAAATTTGGGTACTAAGCTCATTTTACCGGGTTAGCTTATATTTGACAAACCAAAGTCCTCAGGCAAAGCAGGCATTTCAAATTGTTTCACAGTTTTTCTCCAAATGGAAGCAGACAACCCTCCTGCTGATAACCTGTCACTGTTCCACAATTGCTAATTTCTTCGATGTCTGTCTGTGCAAGGGAGATGTTACCAGTCCTTTCCCGCATGCCACGACAACGGCATTTTTAGTTTCTGCCAGCTTTGAGGAACTCATCTCTGAAGCTCTTTCCTTACCCTGGATCAAAGAAGTTACTCAGTTTTACTACTTCCTCTGTGGCAATAGCCACAGTTTATTTGGTCACTGTGGAAACATTCATCTAATAAGCCCACTGTTAAAAGATATGATTGCAGTTCAGTCCACACAAGCAAATAGCTGCTTCTTTTTACAGTGATGTGATTTGTAATGCATTCCTCCTGAAAATTTTTTGCTTGGTTAGAATAAAATGAATTTAAATCTGCACGTAAAGATTAGAGACCATATTTCTTCTTAAGCATGCTGAACTGAACTGTGCTCATTAAGCAGGTCCAGTCTGTAATTTCAGTTAATACAACTAGTGACAGAATCACGTATTTTTCACAGTAAGAATGGCAGGACTACCTCACACACCTGATAAGGCCAGAAGTCACTTGTCTAACGTCACAATTTTTACCAGTTTCATCAGCTTACTGTGTATCAAGCTCCCAGACCCAGTACAACCCTTACATGTTTGAAAAACAGCACAGGTGAAATACTGCCTGTGAATATGTACATCAGGGGAAGTGCTATGACCTGCTGACAGATTTAAGGCAAGTGCATTCTTATACCTTCTTTAGTGACAAAAGCAAGTGAGATCAACTTCCATGCAACTACTTGCACTATATTATTTCTCTCTTTCTGTCTAAAATTATTCTTGTAAAGAAGAAAAGGGGAATGTAACAGCAGGAAGAAAGACCTAACACCTTTATGCTTTTAACAAGGTTTTAGGAAGAGGCATGCTATGGTTATACCATCTAGAAAGCACCTGTGTTGTGTGCTGCACTTAGAAATTCACTAACAGAGCAACAAGTGTGTCTTGAGTGCTATAAAATGAGATTGCACCACTCTCCACTGCTCATCTCCCCAGAATATGTGAAGTTAAATAATGTTGATTATCTGTTTGGCTATGTTAAACTACAGTCTGAATCTTAGCCCTTTTTAAGTCTCTGACAGTTTGGACATCGACTTCCATGATGCCAGAATTCTGCAATGTTTCCAGAAAAACTATCAACCTAGGAAAATACAGGATGTATTAAAAGAAGAACAAATAAATGCGAGCCTAAATATATTTTGATAAACATAAAATACTCATGCTGACATGTTTATATTTAAAATAAACTGTTGAGAAAAGGGAATATATTCTGACGAGATGTCATTCCTGAGCCACCTTCTCTTCTATTCCCCCTCTCCTCCAGAAGACTCGAAACAATCAGAAACATTCTTTATTTCAAAGAAGAGATACTGACAGTCAGTACAGTTTCAACCAGTCCTGGCTTGTTTGTCACCACCCAAATTCAATTTTGCAATTCCTCTGACACTCCATTTTCCATGGAGCAGCACAAGTTCCACACATGCACACAAATGCTCAGTGTCTCCCAAACGGGACTCCTGGAGCCAGAACCTGTGGCCTCTGAGAGGCTTAGTGTGGTACTTTCAATAGATCAGTGTAGACTTTGAGCCCTGATGTGCTTACCACCAACATGCATCATCCATATCTTCACACACCTAATGACATTCTCACAGCTGACTGCCCAGTGTCATTCACTAGCATTACTTTAAACAAAAAACTACTTTGGTTCCAGCATGCCTAAACCACTCAGAACTCATAAAGACACTCTTTTATGTGTTTGCCCCTGTGTATCATCAGAAATTCATCTTGGAAGTCACTATATTCAGCCAATATCACAGTACTGTTAGGATTTCTTTTTTGTTTCAGGAATTCTTTTCAAAAAACCAAATCTTTGCTTTACCATGGTAAGGAAGCCTAGTTTTAGTGCATGGTCTAAACGCCGACATATGAAATTTCAACATTCCAAAATTATACTGCAAGAGTTCAGCTAAGAGACATGTCAGGATAAATCCTAGGTATCAGCCTCAGAAACTGTCCACTAGAAACTGAAATTTCAAAACTGAGGAGTTAGTATTAACAATCTAAGGTGAAACAAAAATTACAAGTAAAATCTCTAGGAAGAAAAATCAGCATGGAGATTCACTGAATTAACAAACACCAATCTACCACTGGGAATTAAGACAATGCTTCTACAGAATAGGCACAGGAAGAGTATATGAAAGCTTTATTCTTGGATAGTAGAAAGATGACTGAACAACTTCTGTTTTTTTAAGCCTGATACTCAAAATTTCTGGAACATGTTAGGGCTGGTATGCTCTGAAAAGTAAGCTGGACAGACATATATTTCAACCCAGTCTTAAATACTGGGCCATACAGCTCATTTTAGAGTAACCTTCCTGGTAAGCAGGAAAAGAGGAACCTAACATAATGCAGAAAATAAAATAGGGAGTCAGTCTTGAACATAGCTCTCTTTCATGGAAGTATGCTCTCCAGTATGGGATGGAGCCACCGCTAGGACAGTAACGCCAGTGTTACGCAATTTTTCTTATAAAAAGCAAGTGAATGAAGACAAAGAATTGTCTTACACAGAAGTTTAGGTGCTCCATGAGGAGGCTGAATAAAACTTACTCATCTTTGCTGAAACAAGGATGATGTTAGTCACAACAAAGCAGTGCAGTTGTCAAAGCTGTCCCTCAGGGCATTTCTGACCATTATTTGTGTACCAAACAAGATGGGTCTGGCCAACCTGGAACTTTTTGGGCTGCCTGTCTAGCATTTAAACAATAGGTTGCTGGAAGCTTCACTGTCCCCATGCATCCCCCAATATTCTCCTGGAGAGGCTGCAGTCCATGGCTTGGACAGGTGCACTCTTCACTGGGAAACACCTGGTTGGATGACTGGGCCCAGAGAGTGGTGGGGAATGGTGCCACATCCAGTTGGGGCCAGTCCCTAGTGGTGTTCCCCACAGCTCAATACTGGGCCCAGTCCTATTTAATATCATTGTTGATGATCTGGACAAGAAGATCGAGTGCCCTCTTGGTAAGTTCATGAAAGACACTAAGTTGGGTGGGAGTGTTGATCTGCTAGAGGGTAGCAATGCTCTGCAGAAGGATCTGGATAGGCTGAATCAATGGGCTGAGATCAACAATGTGAGATTCAACAAGGCGAAGTGCTGGTTCCTTTCTGTTCCAATTCAGTTACAATAACCCCATCCATTGCTACAGGATAGGGAAGAGTGGCTGGAGAGTGGTCCAGGAGAAAAGGAAAAGCAGCTGAACATATGCCCAGGTAGGCAAGAAGGCCAATGGCATCCTGGCCTGTATCAAAAGTACTGTGGCCAGCAGGACTAGGGAAGTGATTGCCCCTCTGTACTGGTGAGGCCAAAACTTGAATCCTGGATTCGGTTCTGGAAACCTCACTGCAAGAAAGACATTGAGGCGCTGGAGCACATTCAGAAAAGGGCAACAAAGCTGGGAAAGGGTCTAAAGGATAAGTCATATGAGGAGCAGCTGAGGGAGCTGGTGGGGCCTAGCCTGCAGAAAAGGAGGCTCAGGGGGGACCTTCTCTACAACTCCCTGACTGGAAGGTACAGCCTCTTCTCTCAGGCATCCAGCAACAGGTCAAGAGGGAATGGACTCAAACTGTGACAGGGGAGGTTCAGGTTGGACATCAGGAAGAACTTCTCCACAAAAGGGGTTGTCAGACATTGGGAGGGGCTGACCAGGGAGGTAGTGAAATCATCATCCCTGGAAGACTTAAAGAAACAACTGGATGTGGCAATCAATTTACCTAGTCTAGTTGACAAGGTGGTGATCGGTCAAAGGTTGGACTTGATCATCTTGGAAATCTTTTTCAACCTTAGTGATTCCATGCTTCTATGATTGTATTTTGTGTCCTGTGGAAGAGGCAGTCAAGCCACAACTACAGCTACTGAACCATACGGCCACTGGATCGCTATGAATCTCACACTAACAGTGAAGGTTTTCTTCTGCCCTGCCTTTCACCACAGTTCTTGGTGGAAAAGATCAGGGGAATATAGCTGCCTGGGAGGCTTACTGAAGATGAACTGCAACCAAGCTTCACTGTTACAAGTACTAATGTAAGTACTAATACTTAATGTAAGTACTAAGCACCTGCCATTTAATTCCTGTTCCCATAGGACTGGAACTAATGTGGTACAGCTAGCACTTCTACAGCACCAGCACTGCTAGGAGTCAGTATAACCTTTTAATTGCCTATTAACGTCTCTTGAATGTTTTCCCTTAGCATCTTGCCTATCTGAACCTAAATTTGAGCTGATTTTTCTGTAAGTCATCTTACTACTATATTGCCTAATATGCTCAGAAGAACTGAATTATAGGCATAGATAGCAGCCTGATTGTCCTGTCCTGTCCTGTCCAGACAGATAATACTGTAATACAAATAACAGTCTTCAAACAGGTTTCATTCAAAAAACAACTGTGAGAATACAAGGCCTGACCTAACAATGACAAAAGGTCAGCAAAAAAATTTGTAGGAATGGCTGCAAGATATGTCTGGTTAGGAGTGGATGTGGCATTGTGCCACAATGTTATATACTGCTAAAACTGAGCAGCTTCTGCAGAAAACAGTATACGGGCTAAGCAAGAAAGATCTGTTATTTTTAGGATATGACATCATTGCCAGGGGTTTTCTGGAGCATTCCTGCTTGCTGACAAGCATGAACCTAAAGGAAGCAATTGGACTGGCACAAAAAATTGTAGAGAAAAGCTTTGTTTATATAAAGTGGCTGCCATATATTCCTTTCCAATGTAATTGAGGTTCTCATTTGGCAAAATGTGTGTTGGGATTCTGCCAATATTTTTCAGGACAACTATCTAAGTGTCTCTCCCTGTCAGCCTGGTACTGAGATAGTTCTGTTCTTCATGCCAAAGGTCACACATAGCTCTCTGCAGAGAGCACTAATGCTGTCCCTGGCTCAAAAAGAGCAGTCACTGCAAAGAAAAAGAGGGAAGAGATTCTTACCTCCGCATTTTTAAGGCTTACAGTTTCTTCTGGCACGGGACCAGAAAATACTATGAAACTAAAGATCCATTAAGGGAAACTGAGAGGAAAATGTGGTATAAAATATTCAAAACAAAATCCAAAAACTTCTTACCAAGTGCAAAAATGGAAGAGGAATGAGAGTTTTCTTTAAGGGTAGATGTGATGCATTTTGATGAATTTAAATTAATTAATTAAAAAAAGAAATTAAAGTTTTATTCTGACGAAACCAACATGGTAGAAAAAGATCAAAGTTCTCCAATGTATATAAGCTGTAGCAACTTTCCTGTGGTAAGAATCAAATCTTTCCGTCTTTTTAATACCTTTTGTGACTTTAGTCCAGTTTTTCCTTGCCACAGTGAAGCCTGGAAAGAAAACCACTAAACTTGATTGAATTAATCTCACAAATAACTGAATCCAAAGAAAAAGTATTAAATGATCTTTAAGATATATCAAATACCTTCAAGCACTATCAGCAAGGTTGCTGCTAAAGTCACATTAATATTCAAATTTAAAATGGAATTACTTCTAGTTTTTACAAATATTATGTTATGGTATCATATGCTTATGGAAAACACTTGTTTAATTAATTTTTTCTGAAATAGTACAGTTCATGAAAGCTGTTGTATACATGGTGTTAACACTGTTGCATCATCAGGAAACTCCATCTAAAAATCAAATTGAATAATACAAGCAGTTTCTTTAATCCAGTCCAGGAGCTGTAAAGCCTCTACTAACTACAGGTCTTCACCTTTAGCAGTGACTACTCAGTTTAATTTTTCTCTGTCTTCACAACTTTAATGAAGCATGGAAGTATGTGGGAAATTAGTAAATAATGACCATTTGTTAAATCTTAACACTGAGATTTGTATCTCAGACTACCCTTAACAAAAGTCTTGGACTGCTTGACCTTTTCAAAGGCTGGGTGCACTGCTCATGGTTGATGTGCATCTCTTGCACAATGTGTCTGGGTGTGAAACATATACAGTGTCATGAGACTGAATAAAGGAAGAATTTATACATTCCACCATCAGTACTCTGGCAGGAATTCTAATTCCATGGAGCAGATGAATTTTGCTATGAAAACATTAAACACATTCCTTTTTTTTCCCCTAATTATTTTCCTACAGAAACATCACTATCCTTAGTATCTGTGACGAACCAGACACAAAGGCACAAAGATCTCAAACCATCACCAAGCATGAGCTTTTGCAGTGAATGACCCAGTGCTCATTCAGCTTCTTTTGCGGAAGTCTACCCTAAGCAAGGGGACAAATTTTAGACCTTTTATCTCTATTTGAAGTATGCCCTGATAATGCTTTGAGAAGTTCCAAAATAACACCGTGTCCAAATGCTTTTACTTTTAGAACTATTCTCTCAGGGAAAGCAAAGTTCCACACGCATTCATCACAAGAATTCCTATTGACAGATCTGGTCAAGGTATAGTCCTGCATGCCCCGCGGCTGGAGCCAGAGCTCAGAGGAACAGCTGGAGTTACCAGCAACTCAGCTATATTCAGAATCAAAAAACCAAATTGTCTGACCTGTGTTATGCTAAAACATGGGTTGTCTCTGTTACGATGACACCTTTTTTCCCATCTCAGCAGAAGGTTGCATCTGTATGCCAGCAGCATCAGCACTAATTGCAGCAAAACGTAAATGGTTGTGCAGGTCACTCTTCACATGCTTGTGTACATGACCCCACACTGGTAATGCACAGTCTTCTGATTACCGAATATGCTCTTTTCTCTTCACAAACACTAACTGGTAGCCTTCACTTCACTAACTGATCAGGTTTCGACTTAAAATAATTTGATTATTTGTCTCACTACTCTGAATAAGAAGAGGTTCCAGAATTCCATTCCTCTGGTAGTTACAAACTGTATTTCAACATTTAACTTCTAAAATTTTCTATGCGTTTTATCCTTGTGTTACCATTAAAATTTCATTTAAATTGCTTTTTACCCTCCCCATTTTCTTCCAGCTGTGTGTATATATAGTGATTCTCTTACCTAAACTTCTCCTTTCCTAGGCTAAGGCCCAACCTAGTTCTTTACATCTGGTGTCACCAGATAGATTTTATTCATCTGATTGCACCAGCATTTATTTAAACTTTCAAGCATGCAAGCATGGATGGCCAGAAATGCATACAATGCCCCATGTAAGCTCTCACCAGCTCCTTCTGAAGCAGTATAAACAACCCTATTTTTTCATAGAAACACTATATTTGATAGAGAGTAGGGATGAATTGGTCCTTTCATGGCTGTATCTCACTTGTGACTGCTATCTACTGATCAACACCAGAAACTAATGTTAGAATAATTATATAACATTTTGGGGTTTGTGTCACTATCACTTTAGTCATCAGGTCATCAGATTCTTCCTTTGTGATACCCAAACCATGTTCTATTTCAATGAACCCTTCCATCACTGTTTTATTAGCATACGGTCTAAGTATACATAAATTCTGAGACAAAGCTCTTAATTGAAGTATTTAACAAAACTGGTAACAAGACTGGTTTTAAAGTTCATTACCACCTTTGCTCTCTAAAACATATGCTAAAATATTTTGTACTAGTATCGTATTACTGAACATATGTTTGCCTTGAATATTTCAAATTCTGCTCGCCTAAATAGTTACTCTATTTGTCAATAGCTAATTGTATAGCATTGTATCTACCTTGGTTGAGCTATTTAAAGCCTTGGCTGCTAGGCGTGTAACTTAATTTGCTAGTTCTTTCAGAATTACTGGCCAGGGATTCTCACTTCCTTTAACTGGAGTACATTCACATATTGACCGATGTGCTCTCTGGTGTCTGCTTCAAACCTCTGTATGGGTTAACTCTTCTCTTGTCTTTTGTAAACATTGCTTTAACATGCTTAAACCCCCAAAACTTAAACCCCCAAACCGTAAGTACTAACTTATTAAAAATAATAATCTGAAATTGGTAAATGTTCTTAATGTATTATTCATAATGCCATAGAGGCAATACTAGACATCTTGGGGATGACTTTAGGGTTATTGAACAAAATTCCCAGAACACAATCATCATGTAATAGAATAAAGACTAGATTTTCATCTACTCTGAACTGTTAACTGTTACTTTTCACTGCTATACTTCGTAAATCTGCTTATAGTCGTAAAGAAAGACTGTCATTCTGGATTTTACTTAGCAGAAACACCCTAAAACATCTTCAGCCAAGGGCTTTTTGTTCAGCTCTTAATAAAACTAATGACTAAGTAATCTTCCTGTTTAATTTCCCAATGCCTGAAGAAAAGAACAGTACTTACTTGTAATTGTCGTCTTCTACAAATTTCTGAAGTTCTTCAATGTAACGGACAGACTTCAAATACTTTTGCACATGGGGAAGTGTTGTGAGATGATCTGTGGAGTGTTCAAGCAAACAAACAAAAAACACAAACATTTATGTAATCCAAAATTAATTATTAGTTCAGAGTTTTCTTTCTGGTTCTTACTATACCTTCATGGAAACAGAATTTGAACCTCCTTAAAGAATAAATCAGGCAGAAATACTACTTTTACTCTAAAAAGGTGTTAAACACTTGATTGAGCGAAAGTGATGCTCTCAGTTGTTAAAGAAAATACAGATGCATTTCATCATCATGAAAGCTCATGAATTTTATTAGATGCTATCTCACTGGTGGAAAAAAATTATCTGCTGCAAAACCTGCTTGAATTTTGTGTTCATTGTTCTGGGGAAGATCAAAGCCTGCAGCCATAGCTATTAGTTATAGCTATATTATAATATAACAGCTATAGCTATTTTTTTAATATCTATATAAATACATTATAATATAATGGCCATAGCTATTATTATTGGTTCTCTGATGTCCAAGAACTGAGGAGACTTGAAAGTTATTAAATAACTAATTAATAATTACAGTGCTGAATACCAAGAATGAAAGACACTAAGTTCAGAATGACAGAAAAACCTCTTGACACATGGTGCATGGACAGGAACATGCCTTGTAGTACCTCACTTAACTTTTGTGCTCTTGTAAAGATAACTGTTTTAAAGGCACCCATTATCTCAGAGTATTGTTTCAAGACCATATTTTAATTTTCATCCTGATTTTAACAAAAGCACTCAAAATTAATGCATAGCACCGCAGGAAGCTACCAAAACTGTAAAAAGGAAAGGGTCAATGAAATAACGAGGTTTCTTTGTCATCCAAAGTATTCAGAGACAAAATGAAACTCCCAATAAGAAAATGACACCTGAATAATCTAGCTATTCAGAATCCTATGTTATTATGCCTAGTTCCTACCTTTAAGTACTTTGAAATACTGAAGTTGACAAAAAAGGACAATGGCTGGATACTTAAGCATACACAGTTAACACCTCACCTTGTTTTTTCACAATTTTTTTTTTTAAGCTCTCCAAAACTGCAGCTTTTAAATCTTCTGAAGGCTTTTCAGCTCGTTACATATATAAGCTATGAAAAGTCATGCTAAGTCGCCAAGAGTACACTGAGTATTCATTAAGACAGCAAAACCAGCACATTTCTTGATATACAGCTTCACTGGCAGGCTGTTAGCATCACCAGGATGCTAACAACAAAATGATAACCAAATGAACACATTCCACACTCTAGACACCGTATCTACTGCAAAGTAAAGGGAAGATATTAAGATAATTCTGATTGCCTCTGGTGGAAACAATAGAAGCCAAATGCAATAGCTGCACTTGAAAGTATGTCATTTGTAGCCCACATGTAGCAGTAAACTCTACACACCCTCTCTTATAGCTCTTACAATTTAGAATATGTGCTTATCTGCCCAATTTACTGGTAAGACTGAAGCTACACAGAAGTGGAAGCTACATCCCTTACTAGTGTTCAAATCTACCAATGTTAGCCTCTTGTGCTCCCTCGGGGCCAAAATCTGCTTTCACAATTTCACACTAAAGAAATTTTAGTTAAGGCTTGACAGGTATAACAAAATTTACCAACCATAGTTGCAGGATACTTGCAGATCAGCTATTATTCGGAGAATATTGTTCATTTGATTGGATCTTTGTTCATTCTCCATTATGCTGTCTGAAGCAGGATATGCAGAATCAATGTAGATTAAATCCAAGAGATAAATTCCTGAAACAAACAAATCAATCAATCAACCAATTGCTCTAGTGTTTCAAACAGAAACAGTTGCATAATTTTTAATGAATATAGCAACCAGAAGTAGTTTACCCCCACTGTGGTCTGGGCCCATTAAACAAAGGAGAGCTTGGGATTTGCATTTTGAAAAATCCTGTAATTACTGCTTGAGTTCTATGACACCTCTTAAAAAGACAAAAGGTTTTTTGCACTTAGGCTACTGCCTACTACGAGCAATTTGCAGGACCATAACAAGGACACTAAAAAAAGAATGAGAGCTGCCCCAGCCACTGGAGCTGACAGTGGGGGGACAGAATGCTGCTGGGCCCCATGACCAGAGCCCACTGCAATGCTTCCTGGGTCTGCCACCAGTCTGGAAGATCTCCACTAACTTTTCTGCCCTGAGACTTAGGAATACTTTACAGAAATCCCTTGTAAGACTTTTTTTCACTCAAGCTGAGTTCGCCACATATCTGTTTCTTCGGATCTCTGCCACCTTGACCAGTACGTTGCTCATTGGATCACACTGTTATGTCCAGTGTTAGCCAGGCTGCAATACCTAATTTCTTTAGGTTTTTAGCTTATTCATTCATGCATTCTGGAAAAGCCTTACACTGCTTAAGGAGGAATGAATGAAGAAATCATATGACCTGTCACTGAAAACTGAAGAAACAGACAGAGAGGCAGCAACAAGCCAGAACAAACTCAGTTTGTTATGAACTGTTAAATGCTTTGCTTGGAAACCATAAGGCCATAACTAAACTGTCTCTCAAGTCCCCAGCAATCTGTGAATTTGGACTATGAAAGAACGATATGCCCATTAGACCCACTGACATGATAAATAGGAGAGTGGTCCAGTGACCAAAGGTAATTTAATAATCCCACCAAAACCGAAAGGGACATTAAGACCTTGTAAATGAGTGGAATAGAGCTGGATTAACAACTGAACAACATACAAACCAACTGGAATTTCCAGTAACGCTGGGTTAAAGAAAAAATAGGCTTAGAAATCAGGTCAAGTTTTACAGTTAGTTTAACTTCCTGCAATGACACAGATCACTCCTTCAAAAATTTTCTTCCCATATTAAGAATCTTCCCTTGAAGAAGTAATATATCTCATAAATATGAGTACAGTTTATAAAGCAGAGGTTCATGTGACTCAGACTACCCTACCAGTTTTATCTTAAGAGTAACCTGGGGTATTTATTGCTTTCTCCCAAAAAGTACCTTCTAAAAACCATTCTCAACTTTTCTTCATTTCTATCTCTACACATTTCTATCTCTAGAAAGACAGAATGATGTATCATCAAAAGTTATGAATATTTTCAGTAGTTGTTTTATTTGCTCTATTTTCTTAAAACAAAATGAAACAAAACCCCCTATGTTTTTGTAATTCATATTAATAGTTTGCAGTTCTGGACCTACTAATTAAGCATGCCAATGTGCTTCCCTCAGATACAGTAATATCCCAAGCCAAAGGACGAGTGAGTTTAAAGGAAGAGGGAGTAATCGGGGTTTGCTTTCCTAGATCATCAAAATATATACAAAAGCAGAGAGATAAAAAGAAAAAAAGAGTATGACTTTATCTGATTAGAAGACAATTTTCTACAAGTTTGTCCAGGGCAGCAATACCTGCTCTTTCTTTGTCCTTTTTCACTCTTGTGTAGGTAAGATATTAGTCATACCAATTTATTACATCTCATACTAAACTTCACATAACATACTAGAGAAACACAGACAGCACTTTTGTCCTGCTTTGTTTCCACGTCTCAGTCTTACTTAGATTTTAGAGGGGAAAAAACAACCCCAATTATTATTTTCAGCTTTTCTGAACTTATCCACTACAAGGGGTTCAACCACACTGGGAGCTGCTCCAGCCATCATCCCACACACTCAAGAGATCCTAAGATCTACGCATGGCCAACATGGACCAGGCACCTTACACCTCAGAATGAAGGAAGAACTCCCAATTTCCCTAGTATTAGAGTGGCTCTGTAGCAGTTCAGTGTTGAGCAAATCCTGAGTCCCCAAGGTTTTGCAATGGCCTAGAGATCCTACCTAGACTGAGGTTCCATACAGCAGCTCTTCGCTGTCCCCTCTTGTCAAGTGGCACATCAAAATGTAGTTAGAGTTATAACTGCAAAAATTCTATTTGCTCATAGCCTCTACACTGCAACATGCCTTATGGCAGCCTGAGTCAAGGCCACTTTCCGGCTATTTTGAGCAAGTATGCAGCTATTCTCATTGATATCAAAGGTTATAACCACTCTGTAGAAGTGGTTATAAGCCTTTTTTCAGGACAAAGAATCTGTTTTTCAGGACAACATATAGACGAGGATCACAAGATACACAAGCATCAAAAAACATGAAAGGCGGTTAGCCTAGGCCCTGTGAATTCCAAATAAAAGTGTAAGGAAATGGGCTCTTGGTAGGTAGTGGGGTGTAGGAAGAAAAAACCCAACTGATAGATGTCAAAAAAATTAAACTGAATGTAATATGCTAGAATATAGAAGAACACACTCTTTGTAATTACACGTCAAGCCACACCTTTCCCATATTTTTCTGCTCCCCCCTTTCCTTTAAAGCAAGAAGGATAATTGGGTTTTTATGATTTTTTTTTTTTTAAATCTGGGCAGTGGTATTTTTAACTCTTCTATATATATGATGTGATAATAGGTAGAGACAAGAATCAGTTTATTTTGCACAGAGGAATGACAAAATTATCCCCTTCAGCAAAAGACATCAAGACCCATTTCTCAAAGGAAAGCCTCAGGGCTGCCCCATGCCAAAGCAAACACACAGCACTAGCTTTTCAAACTTTGGCTCATATATGTGCTACTGTGCACTGAAAAAGCTAAGATGTGAAGCCATCGGGATATTTTCCAGAGGGTGAGCTCATGGGCAGCTTCTTCCACAGACAAGTATCATTTTCCAGTGATACTCACTTTTCTCCATTGTCACCAGAACTAATTTTGCAGCTGGATACTGTATGCAGACAACAGTGTTCATTAGTTTATGATATCATGAAGTAACAACACATACAAAGGAAAAGCATGGCCAAATAATCCAGGACTAAATTTATTAATGAAAATCACTCTGTGTAAAGGGGACCAATTATTTTTAAGCTGGCAAAAGAAAACCAAACCTGTAACACTCTAACACCAAGCTTTTAAACTTCTACTGGAGAGATCAAACAAAGCAGTAATACTGCTAACAGTTTAAAGGCAGGAAAAAATTTGTATGACAAAAAAGTGAACTTGAAATGTAGTAGTCAATGCCATCAAGATAGTACATTTTGAGCGCTCCATCCACCAGACAACAACTTCCAAGGCTAAATTTTACTGAAAGAAATATTTATGGAGAACTGCAGTGTTCAGCAGGATGCCAACCTAAGTCTGTGTATTTGTGTCTGGATTCACAGTTAAGCTTCTCCTATTATTTTCTTTATTCAATATGCAGGGCTTCTGAGAAAGTAGCACTAAGACAGGGAATAAATAAGCATATTTTGGAGTTGATGGGTACTAACAAAGAGGTCTTAAGAAAAATATTCCCAAACCTTTGAAAATCAGTGGTTATTCAGCTTCACCCAGTTCTGAAGAACCTGAGCTGGAGCACATAAGCTTTGAAATGGTCACAAACAACTACAGTGTGTAATTTGTTCCTCATTACAAAAGACTAACAAAACATGGTATGAAAGACAAAACACTTTCAGTCCAGTAAATCACATGTACGAAGTTATACTAATGAGAAAAGCTGGGCAGGTATTACTTTAAACAGCAGTAACAGAAATAAAGAGAAATCTGTTTTTTAAGGCATTTGCCTGGAAGTTAGAAAGGCTGGGTTCAAGTTTTCTGTTCTGTCACAGATTTCTTTGACCTGAGCAGCACCATTTATTCTTAAAAATTCAGAATTTTAAATCTCTTTGGGGGTTTATGACAATTTGCAGGCACAAGGTGTAATCCAAAACTTACAGTACCTAAAACTGTTTCAGAAATATACACTGTTGCAAAACTGATCATAAAAAAATCTGTGCAGATAAAGACCGAAAACTTGCATCATTCTCAACTGTGTCTTTTTTACTTTCTAATTTTTAAAACTTTTTTGTAATGAATATAAAACTATACTGTAAAATAGTAGGGCTAACAAACCAAAAATTAGGTGGTTAAACCACACCACTACTGCATACTTGATATATACTTTTGTGCATAGTGCTGTGCTATGGGTCTGTGCAATTCTGCAAATGCAAGTAAGCTAGGAAACAGCTGCTGTACGGTATTTTTGTAAGTCAGACATTCACTACTTTGCAACAAAGAATAGCTGACGGAGAAGTATTTCACACTAGCCTGGGGACTTCAATTTATTATTCTTAAGGTAACATTTTGATCGAGTACTGCAACAAACGATCGCATTTATTTGGTAAATATATATGTATTATTTATTTGGTAAATATATATGTACTATTACTGCGAAAACTACAAACTGTAAAAGGAGGTAAAAAATGCTGTAAAAAGAGGTAAAAAAAAGCTAAACGCTTTAATGAACAATTTAGCTCCCTACTTACAATCATGTACACTTCTAAAGATATTCACAGCCCCTGAATGTACATATGCTGCTGTGTAACACGGATGCCTGGGCATAGAGCATTCCTTCAGTACAGGAAGCACTGTCTGCAAGACACACAGTAACTGGCACACATAACAAAAGACAATCTATGGAAAGCAATTATTTTCCATTTTTGCTCCTCACAAATTGAATAATGACACCGGTTTGACAGGAGAGCCAGAAGAGACAAGGATATGTTTCCAATTTGTAGTCAACTATATTTATGAGAGCATTTTCCTACATACAGTAGTGTGGTTGTATTGCACTAAACAGAGCAGAGGACAGAGGGACAGTAACTTATCAATTAACTATGTGGTAGAAAGTCCAAATTACTACAGTCAGCAGTTTGTAAAACCAAAGACGCCACTGTCAGGAGATTAGCTCATAGGCAAAAAAGCCAACTGTTTTGTGGTATCGCTGGTTTCAAGTCGACTGGATATTTTCCATGGATTAAGGGCTGGAAAAATTTTCTACAAAACCAAATGTATATACTGGTTAACCTTGGTAGGATTCAGAATACTCTAAAAAAACCTGAAGACAAACCTTTGCTAAGGCAACACCATGTGATCTATAACACACAGAAATGTATTCATTACAAATGTCTCAAGAGAGACATTACACAATTACGACATGGTCCCATGGATGGCAGTCAAGGTGATTACGGGATTGGAAAGCTTTTTTCGTAGGAAAAAAGGCTAAAGGAATTGGGTTTGTTCAGCTTAGAGGTTTGATCAGCTTAAAGAAGTGAAGGGGCAGGAAGGGAACCTAACTGCTCTTCCATAGTACCTACAAAGCAGTCACAGGGAAGATGGAAATGCTCTCTCCAGAGTGATAGCAACAGGTCAAGAAGTAATGGGGGACATTCTCTCCGCATATAAGCAAATTTATTCTCTGCGAATACACTTAAATACTGAAATAGGTTTCCCAGAGGAGGAGAGCAATTTCCCTTGCTGGAAATATTCAAGATATGGCTTGACTGGACCCTGGATAACATAATTTATGGCCCTGCTTTCCACAGAAGGTAGACCAGATGATATCCAGGGGTCTCTTCCAGCCACAACTCTATTTTTCTACGACAAGTTTGATAAATGTGCTAGCCTATACCTGCATATCTATTATTGTAGGGGAGTTTGGAGTATAGCAGTTATATGAACTAATTTGCTGCAGCAGGAAGGTTCCATGTATACAAGTAGACAATGGACTCTGATTTTAACTGTGAATATAGCACGTACTTCAAGCAATCTCTTGTATCATGAGGTATAAGCAAAATTTACCTTACAAAAAGGTAGAGCTAGAGAGACCACCTTATTTTGGCTCAATTAGCCTCAGCAACATCAACTAACAAAATTAAAATTTGACGTTGATCCCATGGTCCTTCCTGAATAACCTCACCCTACTGAATCACTGGAATTAATCATCCCACATTTGTCACTGCAGCAATGAAGCCTAATATAGAAAAAACAGATCAGCAAGTGCAGCAAAACCCAAGCAACTTTCAAACTAAGATACCAGTGTGAAAGAAAATGTTACAAAGAACTCAACTGGAATTACATTCAAGAAGCTGTACCCCAAATCATCTCTGACTGGTGAAAATCATTTTGTTATCTACTGAAACAGGCTAAAAAATTCTGAAGCGGTCTGGAGCCTTCTACCAAAGCTTTCCTCCTAAAAAAAAAAATCAGATTTTCTCCAGAATACTGCCATTTTTTTTTTTCATTTTTCCCCAAAACCCAGCTATTTCCTAATGCTTTCCCCATGCATCAGGAAAAATACATTACAGAAGATTAAATGTTTTAAGAGTGATGCATTTTAACATTTTAAAACATATGCTATCCAGTGTCAGAAAGCAGAAAATGCTTCAAAAAAGACTATAGGAGAAAGGCAAAGGTACAATAGCTGTTTTCCAGATGTTGTTTCCTGTCAGAAGTAAGTGGTGGTTAGGGACTTCCTGAGATAGATCTTATATAAACACTTTTGGGTTTAAGTCTGGGTGGTAATTTTTCTTTACAATGTTTTTTCTCTGGATCCATCCATTTTTTCTTTTTCCTGCTACTCCTAAAAAAACACTTTTCTTTTTTAAATTTTTGGGTTTGAAAGATCTTGTGGCAAATGAATCCAGCAATGGAACTGCACCCTGTCTGGAAAAACAATCTGATTTCTCAAAGTTTACCTTTTTAATATTGGCACATTCTTATCTCTTTCTGCTTACCTTGAATTTCTGATCGCTGATTCAAAGTTAATTTTTATGAAGATGTTTTATAGTATTTTCACTCATTCTCAAAGTCAAGTCTTTCAAACCACTCATTGCCAACTGCATTACACTGCTGAAGACAACTCTCAGACTTCACAGCCAGAAATAACTGGATGTTAGTACCTTTCTGCTAGTAGGATGTTTTATTCTCTAGTCATGGACTTTAATGCAAGCTGATCTCCAAGATGCTCTGTATGAAAGACAAATCAACTATGGAATCTTTTGCAAATCACATAATTCAGCCTAAAGCCTTTTAAAAAACCTATGAACTGCACTTCACAGTATTATAAATACAAGGAAAAGGCATGCCCATTTGGTCCAAGCAGAATGCCCACACAAAGGCAAATCCCATTTTTCTCTTCAGTCCTTTCCAAGGAGCAAACACCTAATGTTACCCAAACAATTCAGATATCCTACAAACACCTGGCACATCCAAATAAAGCTCCCTGTCATCTATCAAGTCGGCACAACTTCTCTTTTTCCCTGTAGACAAAACTGCAACAGTTTGAAGAAATAAGCCTTGTCATATGCTATTTGGAACAACCCATACACAAAGGCTTATAGGAACAGGTTATTTAGACAGCTTTTAAGAGACAAAAAAGTACTCAGTACTTAATCAAAAGGCTGATCTGTATAAAAACATGTTTCTTGTTCAGCAAAGAGGACAGTCAAAGAAACAGTTTCTTTGGCTATTTTTGATTTTTTGGCTATTTTTGATGTTGTAAATTTATATTTACAACATAATTACCTGTAAGAGAACACTAATGACTCAAAAATACACCGCAAGAGAAGTCTCTAGGCTCCTTCACTGTGTAAAAATTTTAGGCATTTAACTGCACTTAAATAAGTGCCCTAAAATCAATGGACCTGAACTATATGTTAAAGACCTTAAAAGCGGTTATGAATTCTTTATAAATATGGTCCTAAATAAACAACCTCATCCTCAGGAAATTGTTTTTTCAAGAACCTTGGTGCTGCGGGGCATAACTGCAAGTTAGAAACCTGTATTTTCCCACAAAAGCAAAGAATCTAAAACTGTTCGTTAATCTAAAACTATTCATTTAAAAATGAAAACTAAATACTCCACCCAAGTAGTAATCTAGATAGGGAATCACCTACCTAGCTCTACAAGTAGTTAGGAATTGGAGAAACTGATCAGGAAACGACGACAGGAAACAACCACTCCAATATCCTGGCAAACACTCATGGAAACCCACTCCCTTGGCTCTTCCTGCTCCCACTTCCCTCCCTTGAGCAGCTCTGTGTACCCTCGGCTGAAAAAGCATATTGGGAAGGAAGGAGTGTGAATCATATACATGTTGAAAGAAAGTTTAATGGGAATATTGCTAAATCATGCTAAAACATAATAGAATTATCACTTTCTGGTTCTATTAAGCCTGCTTTTTCAATATAAAGCTGGTACATTGGAAAAGCTTTGGACTGCTTTAATCCCAAGCATCCAGACTATGCTACCAACTAGCACTGAAATGGCCACTCCAGTCAGTGGTCCTCTCTCTTTAGAATGGAAAGGAATAAGCTTCTGAGTTAAAATAGAAAATAATGGTAACACAACAATAGTAAATAATTAGAGGCATTAATATTCCTTGAAGGAATCACAGACCATAAAGGAAAGGTACAAAAAACTTTAAAAGCCTAAGGCGTACTGAATTGCTAGTGTAATATAGCTAGACGTGGGGTATTTTCTGACATTCACTTTTATGATGGAAATAATGTATCATTATAATAGCAACTACTTGTTCATGTCTTAACTTGAACAGAACTAGTTTTAATACAGTATCTTTAGACCTCTTTATTTGTCCTTTGGTTAATTCAAGCATTCTCATATTGGTTTCCTGCAATTCTACAAAACCCAAAGATCTTCAAAACTGACTGACAAATTTCAAACAAACCCATTATTACAGTATGATATAGCATTCTTATGATGTCAATGACATACAGTGACTGAAACAACCATTTGGTTTCCTAAACTGTAATAAAAAATAACAATTTTATGTTGCGAAGTTTCACCTTTAATTTTGCTAATTTCTTTGCAGGATTCCCTGCAAGTTATAAAGGCAGGTTTTACATTCATTCATTTGACAAATCTTTTTTAAACCTGGAGGTGATAGCTAATAACATTCCACACACAGAGAGTTCCATAATAGCAAATTTTTAGAAAGGTTCTAGGAAAATTGCAAGAATTCCCAGCATTCAGATGAGAAACAGGCTTTATATTACCTGGACAAGTAGCAAGAACCATTTCAAAATGCACTGAAGTTCAGCCAAATAACGAATTCTCAATCTGCATTAGAGTGTTTTAAGAGCTTGCTTGAATTTGGGCAATTTTATTTTCCTTTATTTCTGGTATCGAGCTGTTTCCTGACACAGATGACCTAGGAAGTACTAAGAAAGGAGCCCCTCAGCGCTACAGTGAATGCGTCTGCTGTCTCGGCTTGCGCCCGCCCGAGTGCCTGGGATGAACATCCATCCCTGCATCCCTGAGCTCGCTCTGACGAGATTTTAAGGCAGGAAGTGGCCGCCCCCCCATTCTGGGGCCGAGTCCCGCGCAGTTACACACCCTCGCTCTCACTTGATCCAACAGACCGGGCCCGCGTTCCTCGCGGTCTCCCGAATTTCCCCTTAACCCCGGCATTAGCGGCTGAAATGCCGCTTCCCACAGGGCCAGGTCCCGCACCGTGGGCGGGGAGGGCTCGGCCGGGGTGGCCGAAGCTCCTCCCGGCGGCCCCGCTGCCGCGGCGGCCGGGGGCGGAGGCAGCTCGCCCGTCCAACCAGCGCCCGGCAGCTCGCCGCTGCTTTGCCTTCTCTCTCCCTTTCCCGGCTAGGATAAGCCTGCCACAAAGAGCAGGGGTTCAAATGAGGCTGCTCCGGGCCGCTTGAAGGCTCGGCCGGCAGCGCCGAGCACCCCGCGGGAAGGTACCGGTTCGGACGCAGGGCTCAGCCCGGGCTGCCGAGCCCAGAACGCTGTTGAGCAAGAAAAACGCAGAAAAGGAAAAGAATTGCGCCTCTGTCCCAAGTACGTCCCATCCAGTCCCAGCACGGCACACGCGGACTGCGGGTCGCCGAGGCGATGTCACCGCGGTCGGGCCGCTGCTGACGGGAGCGGCCGAGGAGCGGAGGGAGAAAGCCGAGGAGAAAGCCGGGGTAAGGACGGGCAGCGCGGGGGGCTGCGGCACGGGCGCGGCTGGTTCCGGACGCATGGCTCCTGTACGGAGCCCCCCAGCTAATGTACGCTTATCAGAGCAGGACTGCTCCCTAAGATAAAGCAGCCAGCCTGTTTTGTTGAGTATTAACTCAAACAAAAAACACCCCCAAGCCCAAAGAAAAAATCCGTCACCTATTAAAATAAAAGTTGTAAAGATAGCTGAGACATTACATGCCAGGCAGTGAAAGCTCTGATATTATTTTCAAGAATACGATTTTATTTAAAAAAACCCAAAAAACCAAAAAAACTTACTTATTTTTGCACGTAACTTTGATCTTCACACTTCCTTAAACTTGCCTTCCAAGAGTTTTTCTAGGACATACTATTTCCTAAAGGAGTATCTGTATTAAAAATTATTAAATCTCCATTCAGTCTTTTTTACACTCATGTCTGATTAGGGAGATACAAAAGTTTCTGATACTTTAACAGTCTATAAAGCAAATATTTGAAGTATTTCACAAAAACATAATTTAAAAAAGAAACTAGCATTTATGAGTACATTAATGTAGGCATCAAACTATTACACGATCTAACTGCTATTTTTCATGGGTAAAATGAGTCACATTTATTAAAATATGAATCTGTTTAAAGGCTGTTATGGACAATGTGCATGCACACATACGAGCACACACAGTATGAGCACTTTCTGGTAGTGATTGGATTAAATGAAAATAAGGTGAGGCCGCTGTTAAGGGAAGCAACAACAAAAGCAGTGCTCTCTTTCAGTAATTACATTCCACATCTATGACAGAACTTCTGTAAAGACAAAGAACAATCCACAAACAACGCAACTAAAATTCTTGGTAATCAAGAAGAAAATTTGTACTTCTTGTAACTAAAAAAAAGCTTTTGCCAAAACTTAAAGTTACATGGCAACAAAAGATACATAATCTTCTGCAGTTTCTTGCAGCAACTTACAGTATTTCAAAACAAAAGTTCTCTAAGAGCTCACGAAGACACTCTCGTTCTGAAGTGTTGCTTTAGTCATCCATTCACCTCATCAGAAAAAGTATTACCTTTTAAGAAAACGGAACTTGTGCTTGAACCAAAATTTCACCAGTTTTAAGTGGGCAGAAAATCTGTCAAGATAATGTATTTTAACACAAAGAATCTTAAAGGAATTAATTGGTCAATGCCAGTGTGGCGCTTTTTACAAGGGAAGCAAGTAACTACTGGCAAACCCCCCAAAAGTTATTCCCTCCATAAGTTTGGAATTAAATTTCTCAATTCAGTTTAGTATCATGTTTTCGTAACTAAAACTGCATGCTACTATGTGTCAGCCCTTTCCTATGTATTTACTTTAAAATTTCAAGCCCAACTTTGAAGTTTTTTCAATACATGTGGTGTACATATTACTGTGCTGTATTTCCACTGTGAATTGCTGTTTCCTTTTACAAAACTGAAAACAAAAATTAGTATCTAGGTTTTTCACAGCAATACTTTTCATCTAAAAGTCAAGATGTGAGTTTATTCTAAAAGAAACCCTGCAGCAGTGGAAGTCCCTCTCCTTAGAAAAGAACACACTTCACATTAAGTCTGAAGATTACCTTTGAGAGGTAAAAATTGAGAGAATAAATTAATATAATTCCATGGAAGAAAATGTGAGAAGGACTAAAAACAGAGCATGAGCTCTAAGACGAGGGGCAGGGAGTAGGAAAGCAAGCAGATTCAAAAAATTCATGCTTGTCTGTCTTATCACAATGGTGTTGTGAAATCCAGATCATATTACTGGCTTGGTGCCTGGAACATGCCAGCTAACTGTAAGTCCACAAACACTGGCTATCAAAGGATTCTGCAGAAGCAAAAACCTAAGATTTGTTAAAAAAAATGCAAAACCAAGCCCTCTGATCTTTGCATAGCAGGATTTTACATTTTCAACACCCTTGCTTCATTTGCTTTTATAATGCAATAAAAATGTAAAACTGCATTAATCTAAAAACACCTTTTAGTATCAAAAAGTATTAAACAGTCAAGATGTGTTGCTAGCTGTTCATGTTTCTTCTTTAGAATGCACAGTTATCAAATTATGTATGACTTCACAATAAAATACAGCAGTTTATCTTTTTGAGAATAAATGCTGTCATAGCTAACACTATGCCTTTTGTGAACATGCCTTCCTTTACATGCCTCAGTGCTTGAGGACTCTGCACAAAAGATGGCATATCAGAGGTATGGAGGAAAAGCCAGCCCATCAGAAGGAGTCCTAGCCTCATTTTATTAAATATGACCAGCACAAAAGAGCTGATTAACCCACAGAGCTGAATTTTGGTTTAGTGTAGCTGAATGAGCTCATCTGTATGTATGGTATCATTTTTTCTTCATCGTCAAAGCAACCATTTCAGAAAATACGAGTGTTATGCAAAAGTGTGTATGTCATCCTTTTTATATGTGTGTTTTTCATCTATCTGGGTATTTCTAAAAGGCTTTGATGTGTGAGAGTAATTACAGTGCATTCAGTTCTGGCACGCTGGACCTACACAAACTTAACAATCCAGCCTCTAGACTGTAAGCCCTTCCTGAGTCAGAGCAATTTGTAGAGATGGAAATAAATGCTGAGTGTTGGACCTTGCCTATCCACTCTTTAATTAAATGAAAGTCACCTATTACAAAAAAACCCAACCTCCCCCAAAAAATCCCAACCCACACCACAAAAATAAAACCCTATACAGAAAATGGAGTGAAATAATTAAAAAAATTAACCCCCACAATCCTGAAATTAACTTCTAAGGTATGTAATACTCTGTGAGTCTTTTTAGGGAGGCAGAGTGACAATGATTATTGTAAAAACAACAGTTGTTATCCCAAAGATACAATTACTTAAATGGAGAATCCTATTTTATTTTGACAGCCTCTGAGCACTCCTGCTTAAGTCTAAGTCATGTAGGAAACCTACTGCATCACCTTGTTCACAAAAATTATCATAGCCCAGTAAACTAGTCTTGCCTCCTTAGTTCCTCAGCTGCAACATACAAGCCATTAAAAATCTTTTCTAACTTGTTAAAGTGAGATTTGCTGCTGTCTGCATCATATACCAGGTTCTGACTATCAGTTCCACAAACTGAACTGGTAGTGTTTTTTCTTATCTTTGCAGTAAACTCAACTATACTGCAGTCCAAATAGCTACTCAAGTCCCCAGAAATGCTCTTGTGTAACATGAGTTTTAGCACAGAAAATTGCCTTCTCTGTAAAGGAGTCTCTCCAAGGGTAGTGAGTGTCACGTATCACGTGTTCAAAAGCTGCCTTTCTATGAATGCATCACACTGTCACACCTATGTTTCTCTGGCTTTGTAGCAGTTTACTATACACAGAAATACAGTAATATTTGAAATAGCAACAAGAAATAGTAGCAAGAAGCAATTCTACTGCTTTTACCTACTGGGATCTGTTATGGTCCTTATCTGTAGAAATAACCCATAATAATGCAATTTAAGATACAAAACTTCTATTCTGGTATGAAATCCAGGGAATTATTTTACCCATTTGTCTTAGTTAAGGTTTTCCACACAAGATTCACACAGATCATTGTTTTGCTTTTGTACTTTTCCAAAATGCTACAGAGCAGATGACATCTTAAGTATCAAAACCCTTCCTCCTTAAACTGACTTGTAATCCTAAGCAACAATAAAGTTCAGTGCTCAGCCACCATCCAGTAGTCTTCCTACTGTTTAGGCTCTACTTTTTGCAGGACCCTGAAAAGCACAGGTGTAAAACGGATGTAGTATAAACTCCTAGACACAAATGCCAATCTCTCAATGGTTGAAAGACTCAACATTGCAAAACCACTTGAGATCTAGATGCAAGAGTGTTGACAATATATACTCAGGCTTTCATATACACATTTCTTGCCAGAGTAATAAGGCAAGTGTCTCTTTTATGAACAAATCTAATTCAACAAAAAACAGCCATAGCAAAAAAAAAAAAAAAAAAAAAAAAAGCAAGCTACTGGCAGCATTTTCAGATAAGCTTAATGATTTTATGATTGTTATGATAAGTCATATTTTTCATCTGATGGAGACGGACGTTCACTTGTACACAGAAATCTCCTAGGGAAAATATTTCATAAAACCTGAAAGAGACAGTTAACCAGTCTGTTTAGTAAAAATGAGATCCCCCAAGGCATGACATCAAAGCCAGCAGATAATGAAAAAAGATATACAATTTGGATTATCCAATATGATGCATATTTTAAGTAGCTGAAACCCAAAAAGACCATAGTGCTGACATTGCTACCTTTAATGCTCCTTCTTAAGGCAAGCTGATTGAAAACAGAAGTGAATATTTGCCAAACAGTAATATTTTTGCATGTAAAAATATTTTTACCTTTGTAATTTCAGTCATGACAGTGATTAAACAAGAGGTTGTGAAACATCTATAAAATTTTATATTGTAAAACACTAAAATCTTCTTGAAATAGATAAATTTCAAGATATTTGTAAAAATCAAAAGGTAACATTTTGACTAATGAAAAGGTGCATATAAGCAAGACAGAATACAGGACAGAAAAATGTTTCAAAGGAAAGCCAAAGTAAGATTTTATTTACTTTTTTTTCTCTAAAAGACAGAAAAAGCAATCAAATGCTGAAACATCCAATATCCCTTTCAGAAAGTTTATTTCCTCTTTTGTCACCAGATCATGAAAACATCCTGACTTGGGTAAACAATGAATGAGCAAACCACCTACTTCTAGTTATATACACAGATAGGCAAACATCTGGTATACAAGCTGAAATTTTAACCAAAGCACTTGTGCTGGATAGGAGTGTAAAGCTGGGACAATTATATGCCACACAACAATGCCACCAAACGTTTTCATACAAATGCAGTTATACTGGCAAAAGACAAACAGGAAAAAAAAGCATTTCGCCTGAATAAAAAGTAAAATATACTGCCATGAAAAGTGCTTTTATGAGTACTGAACAGCTAGAATCTAGAAATGGAATAATAAAATTACTTCAGTCTAATTACAAGCTCCATTTGATGTTTAATCAAAATAATTTCTTTTTAAGTGTGCTTCATTCACCTGTGTTTTGTTGGTATGCTTGTATGTTAAAGTTTTGTCAGTATGCATGAGGATAAGAGACAGACACGCTGTATTTCCAGTAATTAAGAAAATTTGCCCCAGACCTGCAAGCGTGCTTTTAGGTTGAAAAGTCTACAGCTGCCTAAGTGGAATTTTGCACTGGGAACAAATACAGCCCTAGTAAGATAGTTTCCTCCCAGGCCACTGCAGAAGAGCTACTGGCAGAGGGTGAGAGGAAGGGAGCCAGAGAAAGTGGAAGAACTGAATGATCAGCAAGCAATGGCAGCAGTCAAGTACAAGGAGCATCAGCAATTACTGGGCACAGGAGAAAACTGAAAGCTCATGTCCTAGACATCAGATACGTTCTTCCTCTCACCTGGAAAGGAATCCTAATGTCCTAAGAATCAGATGTTCTGCTACTCAAAGAGGAAGGTATTAAAAAAGCATTAAATCCTTCCTTAAAATTGTTTCTCTGGCTTCCCTCCCTAGCTCCTCCATTCCAGGAAGCTTTTTTGTCCCTGGAAGATTAATCACTGAGAGTTGTTCAAATGACCATGTTGTGAACTCCATTTTAATCCAACTGCAGAAAGGAAGGAATGCCATTTATTCATGTGGTCCTTCACAATATGCAACAAATAGGCCTCATTCTAAACACTTTTTTTTTTTTTTACCAAACAAGTACAGAAAATAAGAGACTTAGGAAGTTTTCATAAACAGACTACAAGAAGAACAGCTGATGACAGTATGGTTCTCGTTTCTGTTTCTACTGGGGCATTCTTTTACCAGTGTGATTTTCCTTCCACTCATTTTTCTTGTAAGAAGAACATCTTCGAAAAGGTAACACACAGGCAGGATAATGACAGAGAAACATTTCAGCACAGTCTAATCATGCTGATGGCATTCACTGGTGGCCTGCCGTCTGCAACCGGTGGTCAAACCCTAGAACAGGCTTCCTAGAGAGGGGTCACTCACATGGTCAGGCAGTGGGACTAGATGATCATTAAGATGGTATGTTATAATGAGGCTGATGAACTTTGTCCCATTATTTTCTTACACAGTTCTTAAAAAAAATTGGGAGGAAAAATCTGTTAGATGTTGCCCTTTCTTCAGCTCAGAAAAGTATGGGTACCCCAAAGCCATGCTCAATTAAAGATATGAGATGCTGTAACATCTGAGCTGTAACAGAAGTGAACTCTGAGGAAAAAATTAGTTTCTTTTCCATGGTCACAATAAGTACAGGTATAGAGGGGGGAGAAAAGGATATTAAAATTCCAACAGTGAAATAAAACTGTTTTACACCTATATGCAAGAGACATTTGCAAAACCAGTCATCTGTGCAGGAACATGAGGCTTGGAAAACTGCCCGGTTTTCCAAGTGTGACCTGCTGTGCAAATGCTGATTATGCAAGTTAAAGCTGTCTGAGGTGAATTTACGTTCCCTGTTTTCCAGGGCTCCAAATAGCACTGCTTTCCTTACAGAAACCGTGTCAAACTCCAGATTTTCACCTGACATGCTTTCAAGATTTTTGAAAAGTTCTGTACAGCACAATTCCTTTCTACTTGCAAAATGAAAATGAGTTTATTCCAAATAAGAAACTGAGGCAAAAAGATATATCCAAAAGTTTTAAGAAAGATTAAGTCCTGGTCACTTTGTTTGAGTCTTTTACAGAAACATCTATGGTTTATTTCACAAAAACAGAAAAATACGAATGACAACCATCTCTCTTCTCAGTATGAATAATTAAGGATGCATATCCATTATTAGCTTGAAATTAAAAAAAAAAAACCAAACTCCTAAAAGTCAGCAGCTGCCTAGAATCATAAAACAGTTTAGATTGGATGGGACCTTATCTTTGTCATACAAAGCAAGTCTAGTTTCAACATTAGATCAGACTGCTCATAGCCTTACCTAAATCAAAACTTCATGTATTTCCAGGAATGGAGAATCTACCACCTATTTGGGTGACTGCTTCAGTCCTCAGTCACCCTCACAGTGAAGCTCATTTTTTAATAAAACCCAATTTTTTCCTGAGGTAATTTGTATCCACCATATACTTTCACTGTGCACTTCCAAAAAGAAATTAATCTTCTTTATGAACACCCATTAAGTAGCTGAAGAGAGCAGTAAGATGTCTTTTTTTACCTTCTCTTCTGGAGGCTACACAAACCATGCTCTTCCTGCTACTCTTCATGCATCATGTCTGCCAGCCTCCAGCAATCCATGCTGGGTGTACTCAGCTGGACTCACTCCAGTTTCTCACAGCTGTTACTATCACCATTTCATGTAATTTAAAAAAATTTATGGTACTAACGATGTAAGGTGATAGATACTTAAATACTGACTGGTTATTCCCTGTGAAATGTTTTACAAGCAAAGAAAAACAGGATGGCAACACCACCTTGGTTAAAAAGTATCAGTCTTTTTATACACTGAAAAAACTCCACACTGCATTTTTCATTCATTTTATTTAAGAAAACTAGGTTGCTTATGAGTATTAAAATTCAACAACAAAAAAGCTTTAGAAATACATGACATCAAAGTGCTGTTCAAGTGGCTGATCAGAGAGTGGTTTGTGAAATGGGCATTTCTGGCAGCAGTGACAATGCTAAACCCATGTTTCCGAGTGTACTGTTGCCTACAAAGTTCTGGTATTGACTTATTTTTCAAGAGATTGTGAAGGCCTCAGCTTTCCACCTTGAATATGAATCTGCGTGGAGAATAAGTTAGGGTAATTTCACCAAAGGGGAGCTGTTGCAGTTGCCTGTAGACAGTACCAGCTGATTTAGATCACTGTGCACCATACACAGACACAGCTGCTTTTCCCCTTTCATGAAGGAACTCTGAAGTGAGATGACTAGGCTGAGTGTAGAGACAGTGTCTCCAGTGAGAATCACAGTAAATGTTTCGGTTGTAAATTCTACTAGTCTGGAAAAATAACAGATTTTACTGCCTATAATATCTGAGTAGTAGAGTTTTTAATTTACAGTTATTAAGGACTAATGTAAAATAAGTTTTTCCTTTTTTTTTTTTTTAAACAATGGAGGTTCAATACTGCTGAATAAAGTAAAATTGTTACATGTCACCTAAGCTGTATCTCTTGCAATATATATATACGCAGTTATAAAATACTGCAAATTAACTATTTGATATTTTTAGAACTTCTAGCAGCATTAATACGCATATTAATTTACATTCTGTTTACATTTAAAGGTTGTATTTGTAACTGTAAGAAATGGAAAGTGTAATTAATATTTAAATGAAAACACCAATCTTGAAAACTTTTGTGGTACTTGCCTAGAAGAAAGGACTCTTCAAATCCTTTTATTTATTGCTTACTTTCTTATGGTTCTTGGCAGGCTTTAGATGAACTAGCAACTAGTAACTACAGTTCTGACCATAGAAAGATACAACTAATCCCCATGATGTCCACTTTAATCAACAGAAGTTGATGCTGGACAAGAAAAATACCTCATCTGTACTCATAGTTACTATGTACTATTTTGTAAGTTTTAGAAGAGATTATTATTTGTAAATCCACACTGATTTCCTACTCCTTACTTACTGTTAAATTTATTTTAAAACAGATTTTAGGAAGTTCTTTGCAGAAGAATATTTGACCAGAACTAGAGGATCATGATGACAACAAGATTCATCTGTTTAATGCTAGTAACTGTTGTGGGAGTTACTACAAGTGAAACACAGGAATTTGAAGGCAATGACAAGGAAAAAGATCAAGAATTCATTTATATGAACAGATATAAGCGTTCCAGTGACACACAGGACAAATGCACTTACACCTTTATTGTACCTCAGCAGAGAGTGACAGGTGCCATTTGTGTAAATTCTAAGGAGCCTGAAGTTTTGCTTGAAAACAGGGTAAATAAACAAGAATTACAGTTACTTAACAATGAACTTCTTAAACAAAAGAGACAAATAGAAACTCTCCAGCAACTGGTAGAGGTGGATGGTGGAATTGTTAATGAAGTTAAACTCTTAAGAAAAGAGAGCAGAAATATGAATTCTCGTGTCACACAACTCTACATGCAGCTATTACATGAAATTATCCGAAAACGTGATAACGCCTTAGAACTTTCTCAACTTGAAAATAAGATTTTGAACCAAACTGCAGATATGTTGCAGCTTGCAAACAAATACAAAGACTTAGAGCACAAGTATCAACATTTGATGTCAATTGCCAATAACCAGACAATAATAATTGCCCAGCTGGAAGAACACTGTCAAAGAATGCCATCCATAAAGCCACTGCCACAAACTCCACAACCACCAATTAAAGTGTACCATCCTCCTACTTACAATCGTATTAATAACCAGATATCTACTAATGAGATTCAAAGTGATCAGAACTTAAAGGTTCTGCCACCTACCTTGCCAACCATGCCTGCAGTTACTAGTATTCCAACTTCAACTGATAAACCATCTGGTAAGTAGTATTACTGATACATTTACTTCAGTTTATGCTAATATGCAGTGGGCAATATTTTAATTGTAATAATCAAAAATGCAGTCAGAATTTATTTAGCTGGCAAATTTTACATATATGCTGTAGTACAAACACAGAAAGAAAGCAAAAAAATGAACTGTGAATGTCTAAGACTCAGACACACTAGCCCCACAGATTTTCTCATGCTACTTTGCCAAGACAAACCTATCATTTTTATTATATGTATGAGATAAAGGACTTTCAAAAAATCTTACTATCAAGTCATCTAAATTCTATTTACCCTTGCTCAAGACTGAACTGCTACAAGTCATGACATCTGAAGGAGTTTGACACTGTGTAAACATTTATGAAGTTACTACAAATTTGTTGATCTAGCATACGATAATGCGCTTGTGTAATTAACAAAGGAATACATAGTTGCTGTGTATCTTACTTGGGGCACTTGTGCTTTAGACAGGAGAAAAAAAGGAAGGAAGTGGTGGAATAGTAAGGGATATTATACAGACCTTATGAAGAGTCTTAAGAGTTCTGCCACAAACAAGATTAGATTATGTGAAATCACATTAGGAAACAACTGATCTACGTGATTACAAAAGTAACAGGTAAAGAATTCAGTTTCACCTATGGTCCCACATTTGAAAAAAACCATACCCAAAACAGTTCAGGTATGTGTTCCATACAAGAAAGGTCTGCTCTTCACTGTGTGGATGACACATATCTTCTTCAGAAAAAAGACAGGGAGTCACAGATCTCTGAACTCGGAGCTAACTGAAATAAAGTAATGCAGGGGAACTGCACTCCGTGTATTTCATGGCTATTTGCAACATACTCCAAAGGACATCAACAAACTTTTTAGGGCTATCAAATAATGCAACTGCCACATGTTAAAAACCAAACCAAAAGACCCCCAGCTTGTTTCTCCATGGAAATACTCACAATGAAAAAAACTTGAGTTAAGGTCTCTCAGTCGAAAGCACTGAGTCTCTTAAGTCTTTAAAGTCTCTAAACCATTTTGCTACAAAGCAGCATTTTCATGGAATTGCCAAAGATGAGCTCACCAAAGCCTGCATTTGTGGCATGCAGAACCTCTGCCAGAAATATCACAATTCTGATCTATTATATAAGGAAAAGTTCTCAGAAGAAAATCAGGTCTACTACAACTCCTCTGGAGCAATACACTATGGCCTCTTTAATAATTACATTTTTACTTCAATCTCAAAGTAGGTTCAAGCTTTCAACAGTATTCCCGTATCTTTCTGGAAGTGAAATACCTTTCCCCTTCATTCCCTTACACTCTTTGAAAACTTGTTAATTGGTGCACATCCTCCTTGTGCTTTCAAGTCCTTAAACTGGAGCTGAGGATTCACTATCAAACAGCAGAACAGAAAGTTACCTCAGGTGCACAGTACTTCCACTGATCTATCCTCATACATTTTCCTGCTTTTGGAGAGTAAAACGCTAATTTGGAACCAGTTTGCAACCCTGTAGAACTCCCAGATCTTCACCTGAAGAAGTGCTGGTTATTCAGCAATTTTTCACATTGATCTCCTGAGGTCCCTTTGGCAGTGCACAATTCTAAGATTTGACATCTGCTCCTTCTCCCTGGATTATGTAACTTCTCAGAAAAAGAAGTTTCATGCTTCTCCTGCACAAGTTGATTATAATATTCTCTTATTTTCTCACTTGCAGCTTTTTATTTGTTCAAGCAAATTTCCAACAACTGAAGTTAAGCTAATTAAGCTTTTATTTCCAGGGTATCCTCCTTCCCCTCTCCTCACATTTCTTTTCAGTCAAGAAACATTTAATACCTTTTCCTCATCCTCCAGAATGTTCTCCATTCACAAAGCACATCTCAAACAAAACCCCTCCTTACAATTAATGCCATAAAAGATGCTTCAGTTGGGTGTCCGGACCCTCAAAAAGACACCCACAAGCAACATCCTACAAACCAAATAAAACCCACCACCACAACTGCCCAGCCACTGGAAAAAATCCACCCATACTTCATCCAGTCCTTTCCATAGTATGTGTTGAGTTCTCAACCTTAGCCAAAGCTCCTGGCTGTACTAACCATCTGATCATAGCCAACCTGTGCAATGAAAACCAAAGCAAAATACAAGAAAAATAATGAATGTCTTCTATTAATCTGTTGACAGCCTTCCTTTCTCAAAAAGTAGTAGACCAATATTCTCTCTTTATCACAGTCTTACTACAGTCTTACTACTCTCAGTAGCTTTAGTATAAACTTTGTCCATGCTGTTTGTTTTCTGGTTGTGGTTTTTTTGTTGGTTTTTTTTTGGTAGGTGCCCCATTCCTGGAAGTGTCCAAGACCAGGCTGGATGGGGCTTGGAGCAACCTGGCCTAGTGGAAGATGGCCATGCCTGTGGAAAGGAGGTGGAATGAGATGAGCTTTAAGACTCCTTCCAACCCAAGCCTTTCTGCGATTCTATGACTCCCTAGAGACGATTTTATCAAAACTACCTACCTTAAAGTCAGGGTGTTCTCGCTTTTTCAAGGGAAAATACCTTAGTGGAAATTTTGAAAAGTTACTGTCTGACAAAAAACCACTTATCATGGAAAAACAGTGGCAAATTCTACTTTGACATATTTCTAAAAGTTCACCTCAAATCACTTTCAGAAAAAAGAATTGTGTGCAGTAGAGCACTGCTGCCATGTGCCATATAAGAAACAGCAAGATTAGAATGGTGTAAATACTATACTGCATACTGCTATATATTTATTTTTATGAAGACAAGATCAAAGCTCTTTGACTATTTTAGGAGTTTCTTCAATAATGACTTTCTTTTTTATTTTTAGTAAGTGCCACTACATACATATTGTGATAAAATAAACCAGAGCAATTTACATTATTAATACTCATTAACATTTTCTTCCCCCCTCTCATAATGAGCCGTGCAACTGTGTGACAGAGCACAGCATCTGCATCTTAACTTCCAGAAATCTAAACAGTTAGCCACAAAAGAAATGGAAAAGGGGCTTAGAAGCACAACTCCAGGTACACTCTCTGATTATGACTGAGGCAACAAGAACACAGCATTCATTAGCCACAGAACAAAGACTTGGATTGCCTCTTTGTACACTGACTTGCCGATTAAAAGAATTAAAAAGACCAAAAAAACCATAATCTCCAAAACACTGAGATCATTTTTATGAAACTAATTTATTTCTAACTCATTTGCTGGGTACCATTACTAGTGTTGGACAGGGAATTATGAAAAAGCATAGGACTGAGATAATTTAAAACAGAAATTACTCTTGATAGCAGTATATGCTTCAGTAAGGCTCCTAATGAGAAGATCTGACAAGCCTGACTCCTTCAGTGAGTAAGCCTTACTCCTTCAGTGGGCAGGGAGAATCAATCCAGGGGCTCTAATCTCTAATCCTGAGGATTCTTTTTGGCTTCACTCTTCTGCTCAGGAAGCAGCTGGGGGAGTCTATCTACAGATATCAACACAGATGCTAAATCATTTATATCTGAATTTCTCAGACTCATTAAAATGGAATCTATCTTACCATTGGAGAAAATGTCTTAAAAAATCAGGAATATAAGATACTTTAAAAAGTGTAAGCTCTTTATGGACTCTACTGAACTGAAGGAAAAAATGCATTTTCTCTCCTTCTGAAAACAAGACTGTGTTAACTGCTATGTCTGTGAATGCAAAGCATTTTAAGAGTGTTCTCATTTATATAAAGTGTCTCTCACAAGCACTCCACGTAAAAAAAAAACCAACTTAATTTCTATGTTACATTGTAATTTATTAAGGCGGCACTAAGACCTACAATCAGAATTTATGTTGTTGCTTCCACTGTTAATGTCTCTGCCAGTGACATTTTTGGGGATCTAAAAAGCTGAATTTCTCAAAGGCAGAATAAAGGTCAAACTTACTGTTTTGTTTTGAAGGAAATTCTTACTGATCTATGGAGTCATTCATATTTATGTTTCTTTGAAGATATAATAGATGGTAAAAGTACCAGTACAGCTGCCTTAAAAAAAATAAATTTTTAGAAAATCTACATTTAGCAGTAATTCATTGTGATATGTTCCAGAAATAAAGTTACAATAAATGCACCTGTCTGAAAACACTTGGTGGATACTCGTCCTTCAATAAGAGGAAAAACAAATCCACTATTCAGTGAAACCAATCTACTATAAAAAGCTACCAGTTCAAATACTGCCCTGCATTAAAGGTATGCTCAATGGCAGTTTGATGCAGAGCCCTTCTGTTTTGACACAGGGCCCTGGAGAGACTGTCTACAAGCATTAGAAGACGGCCATGACACAAGCTCCATCTATCTTGTAAAACCAGAAAACACAAACCAGCTGATGCAGGTCTGGTGTGACCAACGGCATGACCCCGGTGGCTGGACCGTCATTCAGAGACGTCTGGATGGCTCTGTCAACTTTTTCAGGAACTGGGAGACATACAAGGTTAGGATGAGAGAGCCAGTTAATGTTTTCCACCCTCTAAAACTTATCGGTAAAGTTAATTTAAAGAGTGATTTTAGAGTCTGGCCAAGAGCCTACTTGAAAAAGAACTTGTGTGTTTATCCTTACAGAAGAGGAAGTCTCTATAAAATAAGTTACTGCAGTTTTCTACTTAAGAATACACTCATATTTACCACTAACACAGATGCAGGATATTAACATGCTTCTCTTGCTTCCTTTACAGCAAGGATTTGGTAATATAGATGGAGAATATTGGCTTGGATTAGAAAACATTTATTGGTTAACAAATCAAGGTAACTACAAACTGCTCATAACAATGGAAGACTGGTCAGGTAGAAAAGTATTTGCTGAGTATGCCAGCTTCAGACTGGAGCCTGAGAGTGAGTACTACAAGCTGAGACTGGGACGCTACAACGGCAACGCAGGAGATTCTTTCACTTGGCACAACGGCAAACAGTTCACCACGCTAGACAGGGACCATGACGTATATACAGGTAGGAGGTCCCTCTCAGCTGCCTTGCCATTTTTGCATTTATATCCCACCCCCCCACCCCTTTAATCTTTTTTTTTTGAAAAACGAAAAATACTTACAGTTATACATACAAAGAAAGAAATTGCACTTACAAAGGGATTTGTCAGTTAGTACCTTATGAAGTACAAACGGATGTGTCAACCCTTACACATGCTAACACCAAAACTAAAAGTCATTTACACTAGACAAGGGTCTGTAAAATACCCTATGGATGGTTTTTTGAGACAGTAACACACACTGATTTTCAGGCAAGAGAGAGTAACAAGAAGGATTCTATCTGTAGAACGTAACTACTTAGCTGGTTCCTGAAGAAGCCTAAGTTCACCTTGTATCACAGGATATCTACGTGTTAAACATACAGTTACTAAAAAAACCCCAAAAAACCCCAAAACAACCAACCAAGTTTTGTATATAGCTTGCTTGCTTTAAGATTTTTCATTTATTTCTCAGACTGAACTGGAGCTTTCCTTTGCAGGTAACTGTGCTCATTACCAGAAGGGAGGATGGTGGTACAATGCGTGTGCTCACTCAAATCTCAATGGGGTCTGGTATCGTGGAGGACACTACCGCAGTCGATATCAGGATGGTGTTTACTGGGCTGAATTCCGGGGAGGATCATATTCACTAAAGAAAGTTGTTATGATGATAAGACCTAACCCTAACACATTTCACTGAAATAACTCTTCTCTTGGTTTGCTTTATTGCTCTAAAAATCACATAAAGCTATGATGTTATTACCTGAAATTATCTTTTCAGAAATAAGGAATGTAAGATACTGTACATTTATTGATATGAGGGCTTGTATATTGTATTTTCAAGAATCATCCCAGGAAAAAGAGCTGATGAAAAAAAAGGAACTGTAATAACATTCAGAACACGTCTTGGTACTATTAGAACTCACAGTTTAGATGAAAACTGTAGATAAACTGCCGGGTTTTTATTCCCTGTAAATTAAGTCTGGATGATAAAAATATTGCCACCACATTTAAGTATTTTTGTATGTTATGTATAAATATTCTCAAATACAGGAAATATTACAAACTGTACAGCAAGAGTTTTATTATTGTTATTATAAGCAATCATTTGACACAGGAATCATATCCTTTGAACTATGTAGCTGGTATATGTACATTAGTGTGACGATTATGTAATCTTTATTAACTACCATGAATAAAGTTAGTATATAATTCTGTTTTGAGAGCAGATACTCAAACCATTACCATCCTCATAAATCTGGCCTTTTCCCTTCACTAAGAGCATTTAAATAATCTGCTCCTATAAAAATTCACCATTAATTCAAATATTTTAGATTAAAAACACTAATTATTTTTCTTACCAAAATGAAGTAATTACTTGCATATGGAAATTAATCCAGATTTATAACAGGTATTATGTGCTATATAGCCAACATATTATACTACACAACTGTTACAGTATTTTGTACCTGACTTCAGTGATTACCTGCTGTGTAGCCTCTGTAATCAGAAATGGCTGGATATAAATTAAAGGGTCTATCCAACTTTGCAGGCAAATGATGGATACCAATTTATAAGCTATTTAATATCCTTAGCCTTTAAATAAAAATTATATAGAGAACTTATCAGTAGCCAAGAGAAGTTATTTTTAACGTATTTCATAATTATAACATTACTGTCAAATTATTAAATAGAATTACTCAATTTATATTTAGAGGTCAGTCACACTTATGAAATACAGACTGCCATAATTCTAATATTCTTCTGAAATAGGTTTCTATAACAGATTGTTAACACACCCATTACAAAACAGCAACTACTACAAAAAATACAAGTTAAAAAATGCATAAAAGAGGCAGAGTAAAAGCCTCCAGAAGTTCAACATATTTTTTTGGTCAGCCTGTAAGACACTGAGCGTTTGTGTGTGTTTGCATACTTTTCCCTTATTACCTCATCACATCTTTACCACAGTATGTGTGATTTAGCATGTGTTGTATATAACTGAAAGTAGGGTTTTTAATATATTAGATTACCCCTGTAATATTGTAATCCCTTAATAAAGTAACAAATGTTATTTTGACATGTTCAGATTTCATCCTGTTGTAGTTCACATTACTTCACATCAGTCCGCCTCTGATTCAAACAAACTCTGATACGCAACCGCTGTTCACATGTGTGAAGTGTTTAAATATTGCAACATAAAAACCAAAACAATTTTCAGCTGAGAAAAATACAGAATTTCCAAACAGCCCAAGGAGGAACAACTTTTTGTAGGTTAAATGAAATGAATGCCCAAAATTTTCAACTGGTATTCAAGCTTTACCTTCCACGGGTTTGTCTACTGGATTCTGGAAAAGATTTAAGTTTTAGATAAGAAATATTAAATGCACCTAAGCATACTCAATGGCCCTAAATCCTGGCTGCAATGCTCTTACAACCAGTAGCATTACACCTACTTCATGCTTGGCTTGAGGAAAGAACCCAGAGAACTTCAGGTACCCGTTGTGCAGATCGCAAGAATGAGGCATTCCCTAGAAAAGCTATTAGCGTTGCTCTTCTGTAGCTGGAGATACGGCTGCAGATACATCTTCATAGCATACACTCATAATAGGCTTTAAACCCACGTCCAAGTTAACAGTCTTTTGTTAAAATAATCGCATTTCTTAACCTTTATACCTAAAAGGTGAATGATTTACTTAGATACTCATCCATGTAATTAAAAAAGATAATGCACAGAAGTCTGTTCATGATTACCTGGAGATACCACATCTGAGTAGAGAACTTACTAATTTTTTACATAAAATTTGCATAAAATAATTTTAAAAACAGAGCCTGGCACATCAGAAACAACACTAGAAATTTGGAACTTATACTGTGAAGTTATTGGCAAGTATATTGGTAGAAATAACGGATTTGCAAAATTTCTATGCTTATTTTTTAAAAAATTCACACAACAGAACTCAGTTTCCACTAAGTCCACCTACTATAGTAGATGACATTACTATAAACTGTGAAAGGCCTTAGTTTTTGCTGTTTCCCTAATTATTTCCAAAGGTTTCAATTATATTATTTCATCGCTCCCCAAATGTACATCTTTGACAACACTGCAGTCTAAAAATCCCATACAATACACCTTCCTATCATTAGCAAAAGCACCTTAGGTGAGTTTTTACAAGAGAGAATTGCGGCACTATGGAGAAGATTTCTAACAACTTCAATTCTCCTGTAAACCTCCATTTCAAGAAGTGCCATAGGAATAGTCCTGCAACAGCAAACTCCTAGAAATTGAGGTTGCTCTTCTGAATTTTTGAAATATCTCTACCTTCTTCGGAAGAGTGAAGAAAATGCTGTCAAACGAATACATTATCTATGTATCAGGAATGAAATAGTGGGGCTCCACTTACAGTATTTAGACAAAAAGCTGTCACAAGATCGATGTTACCTCAGACAACAACTAGTTATTTTGCATACACATTTCCAAAGAATTCTTTCCTGAAACTGTTCTATTATCATTCAAAGTTTCCAGATTTTGCCCCACTGTTGTATCCCAAGGAGAAAAAAGCAAACAGTGCAACAAATCTATAAATTATAACATCATACCCATCTTTCTTTGTTCTACAGCATACAGAGACAACCTAAAAGATCACCAGCCATGAAGACAAGAAAGAGCTGTAGCTAGCAATTACACCCATGAATTTTCAAAACAACGTGACTGCTATTTTTTCCTAAATCACACTGTGGCTGAACACTTCCAACAGTCCACATCACAGCCTTGCCAATCCCATGATTTGTTTTTTTCTTTCCTTCTCTCTCTAAAGTTGAAAGACCTGTCTGAAAACAAAACAACTGCTGGATATTTTAAACATAGTAAGGAATATATTAGTTTCTCATTTTATAGCCTGGTTGGAAACATAAGAGCAGTTGTCTGCTGTATTCATCTGGTTACACAAAATGTCCAACTGCAACTCTTAGAATGCAGGGAAAGCTTTACTTTACAAGAACAGCAACACTGCCTAGTCTTTGTAATCAGCAGGGAGAGGGTCTCTCATGTATGAAACGCCAGATACAACATATGCAGGAGGATTCAAAGTCTCATGGAGACTGGCTAGAAAACAGCAGGAATTTCAGATTCAATCCTGTAACTCAGCAACATGCCGATTTTTTCCTTTCACTTTCATTACCCAAGTATTTTATTAGGCTTGTAACACTTAAGTTCATTTCAGAAATATTTTAAATCTTATCTAGAAGTGGCTTGGAGTGATGTAATAATAACTGGATAGTATTAAAACACTTCTTACACAAGGCTGTGAGCCAATTCTATAAACCAGAGTACCTGGAAAACTTAAGTGGCAGTTTTAATTTCCCAGTACATTCTCCAGCTCATTTCAAACAATCTCAGGCTTCCCATTCTCTAATAACTAAGTAACTTTCTTGCAGTGAGACAAGAGGCTGTACAGCACAAAACAGGATTCCCATGAACTCTGCAAATCTTCACACCTTGTCACTCTCATTCAATTGTTTTATGTTCAGTAGTTACTCCTAAAATCAGCTATTAGTCTACTTGTTCATTTAAACAGAATAAAGAAGCAGTTCTGTAAGTAATGTCTTCCTTGAGAAGAAATTTTTCACTGAAACAATATTCTCTTTTGATAAGCTAATATTCATTCAAACCTGAAGTTATTTACAAAGCAGTTTCAATAACTCGAATCAAGTTTTCAAGACAGTTTTAGAAGTATGGCCATTAGGAATGGCTGTCAAATTTATTAAATAAGAAGTATTTTAGATAAGCAGTGCTGATTGTTTTCCACAGCAAGTTGTACTGGGACTCATGCTGCTCGACCTATTCGTAAGTGATCTGAAAATGGGAATGAACAGTGGAACAAAAATCTGCTAATGATATTAGCTAATTGAGAGGAGCAAAGAGAAGGGCAGACCGATAGGAATTACAGAAGGATTTATGAGATAAACTGCTTGAACAGTAAAACAGAAGATGAAAATCTACAGACAGTGTTACATACAAGGGGAAAAAAAAATCCTGACTTTCCATATAAAACAAAAAAAGTAAACCAGTGCCAATAAAGGCATAATCTTAGCATTACAATAAACAGTTCATTATTGCTACTAAACTTTGAGGTAGCAGAATGTTAGAAATTATTAAGTAGAGCACAAAAAGCTTCCTGAAGCTAAGTGCATAAAATCTATCCTGCATTTCTATCTTGAATTTTGCAAGCAGTGCACTCCATGTGCACCCTCTTCCCCTAAAAAAGGATACAGGACTGACATGCTGCCCAGGCAAGTTGTCAAGGATGCCAAGTGGCATCTGCACCAGGCATGATCAAGTAACCCAAGGACTCTTCCTTTTGGAAGAGAGGTAACTGAAGATTTACTGCGAAGGCAACAAATAATGACTGAAGTCCATAGTGTCAGGAGTAGCCTCCAGCTGCATAAGGAACAAGGTAGGGTTTATCTAGCGAAGGTAAAAAATACCATGTTCAATTCAAGCAAAAGAATATGGTACTGGAGAGAGCTGAGGAAATCCTGCCAGCTGGGTGCTGTGCACGCAAGTTCATGTGTGTTTAAAGTGAGAGTGCAAGTGTTCACAGAAGATAAATCTATTGAGGCATTAGAGGTTACTATAACAGAGACCGCAATTCTGGCCCAGGAAGGCTAAGCAGAATTCTTGAGCTCTTGTTACCCAGGGTCAGCAATTTAAAAACATTCATCCTTTTTACCTGCAGTTTAGCATCTTACTAAATCACTAATAAAGCCAGAAAATAGTTCATTATATTGGACTACCTTCATTAACAATAACCTTTGTGCAGAAATATTCCCAGGCGAAAACACTGACCAAAAAACCAATTCATCAAATGGCTACTTGGTGCATGTCACAAAAGGAGACAATATCAAGACTGGACAGCATTTTAACTGTAGGTCTCCCTTTTAATACACCTTCACATTGACTTACATGTGTGTTTATTCAGCACCTGAGAGAAAAACTCCTACAAGAAGCATGTATAGCCTAAAAATCTCAATCTGACCTAATTTTTCTAAATATGAAATGGAGTGAACCGTATCTTCTACATATGGTGTTCTTCAGGTGCACAACATGGTACATTAGCACTTGTCTGCCAATGAGCTACAGATAAATAATGTAATTGTTCACACTCACCTAAATATGGAATCGTAGGAACCATTTTTAAGCTTCTGATGTACTCTCGTGTCCTTTTATAATTATCTTCTTTAGACAGTAAATAGTCTAACTTCTCAAATGTGGTCTTGTCTTTCCGATTCAAAAGCTACAGAGAAAATGGAGATCATAAAATTTTCAAAGACAAATCCACACAAACCCAACAATCAATAACTTGTTGAATTGCCCGGAGTAAAGGAAAGCACAGTCTCGTTATGACTAACTTTGTGCTGCTTTGGGTGATGATGATAATGTTTGAAAACGTGCTGTTAAAAAAAAGGCAATTCAGTGTAAGTCAAGCTATGAAAAAATATGACCATTATTTCTGACTAATTTGTCAAGGATTCTCATATCACAACATCAGTTTTGAATAACTTCAGTAATATTAAACTTTTAGAGAAAAAGTATGTTATTATACAGTCACCAATGTTCTCGTAACTTAGAGTTGCTAAAAATGCTCTGAATTTAAAAGTACAAACAGCAATGGAAAATGCTCTAAATAAATGCAAATTATGCCATTTCAACAGTACCTTATCAAAGGTATGACAAAACTATTCAGAAGAAAGTATATGGAAAGTAAACCATTGTGATATTAAATCCACGTTTTCTATTTCTTAGACTTACTACAGACAACTAGAAAAACATTTAGGAATTAAAAACTCCTAGTGACAGGAGGCTGAAAAGTAAACATAAAATACACAACTGTAGCTATAAAAACACATTCCCTGTTTCAGCTGGTTTAAGAAACTCCAGCAATATTTTTAAGATTGTTTTAAAAGCCAATCAAGCTGGAGTGAGTGGAGAATTATGGCACTGTACTCTGGCTTCTTGCATGTGTCCTTTCTGACAAGAGACAGCTGCTCCATAGCACATTCCTTCATATCCCTTTTCCCCTGGAAAATTCCAGTTCTTGTACTAAGCTTTAATAAAAAAATAACATAAAAAGGATAAATAATGTTAATAAAAAAATAACATAAAAAGGATAGAAATGAATGTATCAGAATAATTTTGCTGTTTTCTTTTAATCAGCACAGAGAATTGCTAGAGGCCCTGCCACTGCAATGTATTGCATTTTTGAACTACTGTGCCTACAAAGAGCCTGGCACCTCTTTAGGTCTAAGTCAAATTAGTCACATAGTTCATTTCATACAAGAGCAATTTTCCCTATTTAAGTTCCAGCTTCATCAAGCTGCTCAAAACACCAGGCACTTACTTTTTTATTAGACTATAACCTTATTCTGAGCAATCAAGTCACAAAATAGTTGCAAGCATTTAAAAAGCTTGATAAACTTATCTAAGACTTAAATATAGCCATCTTTATTTATAAGCTCTGAACAGCCAGTGTGATCCATGGTGTGTGGAATACTTAATTGATGAGAATTACCCAAACCTTTGTACAGTTAAATGTTACATACAGTAGAAATAACCTGTAACTGTGTATTCCTCTTTAAAGAAATATTTAAATTTACTTTAAGTTTTGCTAAGAAGTTCTGCCTTCCAGGGACAGAGTTTCTGAAAACAGAATTATCAATGCTTTTAATTTCTAAAATAAATAAAAATTGAAATGCATCACGCAATAATCACAAAATTAATGCTTGTATATTTGTAACATGCCTTCTTCCTTCCTTTTAGGTAATGTATTAAATGATACACTATGTTTTGAATAAGGGGACACTGATACACGTTCTGTTCTAAGATTACTTATCAACAGAAGTCTTCTTGAGCATATAACCACTGGCTTCTAGAACACATAGGAAAACAGGAAATTTACAGGAAAATAGATTGTTTACAAATATGCAGCCAAAACTCTACTTTTCACAAAACATGTAACAGGCCGCTACTTCTGCTACCACAGTACCACAAAAACATAAAAGCATCTTCCTCCAGAGTTTACAATACAACAAATTCCAAAGAAACTCAGAATTCAAACAAGACAGAAGGGACAATGGTCAAGGCAACACTTACAGCCCAAGTTTTGGTCAGCCTGAAGATAGGTGCACTTTGCAGTGCTGACACCACAGACATAAGAGAATGAAGATTATTCAGTTCCAGAAGCTTCTGAAAAAAGGGAGTAATAGCTTTTAGCACATTGAAAATGGAAGCAGGATTAATTAATATCAAAATTGCATTAATAAACCATGATTTTTCATTAATAAAATACCAAGTTTTCATCTACGACTGCAGATAACAATATTATCCAATGCTGTCATGTGCAAGATTCTTAAGACCACTTTAAAAGTTGCCAATTTTACAAGTATACCCATCAATATAATAGGCATTTCAGTTTAGAGAATACAAACCGTATTTGATTTCAGTTTGTTATTTTCTAAGGCTGTTCCCTCAGGAACAGAAAACAGGAAAAAAGTATTTGATGCATTGATCTTGAAAATTTATGGTTTTTTTGGAAATTAAAGATTTAAGCAAAAACATTACATAAAGATGCTGACAATCCTCTCAGAATTAACACAACTTCTGCCTTTGTAATCTGTTTTATAGGAAAAATTTACCTCACTTCAATGTACTTTAAATTTATTCTGTGTGTTGACAATTAATCAAAACACACAGAGCTCAGGCAGACAATACTTTGGAATACAGCTGTCAAGATGATAATGCTTGCTACAACAAGAATAAAAATGGAAAATAGAAAAATGAGAATTGCTGTCACGTAGCTTCTTTGTAAAGCTTAAAAAGAGGCTGGATTCATCCTTGAGTGATCCATTTACTCACTGCTCAGAAGCATTTAAGGAAGATCTGGACTTTATGGAAGGAAAAGCAGGAAAAGGAAAAAAGCAAGAGAATGAAAGAGGGCAGTGTTCCCCCTTGTGCAGGCTAAAAAAAGCCCAAACAAGCACCACAACTCTTATTTCTAAGAGCAACCTAGGACCTCCAAGTTGAACATTCTCCTATTACTTGGACTATTTTTTTGTGCCAGTAACTTACACAGATAAATATTCTTCTATAAGTACAAAAGTTCTAAGTAAATTGATTGGAAATATGCACAATGCAAAAATTGTTTTGTACTATATGGAAAATATTATTTTAATTACCTACACACATATACAATTTCACATACAAAATTAGCACTCAGGACTTTGATCCAAGTGCTGTGTCACTCAGGGTCATATAAAACAGAATGACCACAGGTTGTGGAAGAGATAAATATTTTTAAATTTGTTTGTTTGTTTTAAAGTTAAGAGTAAAATGCAGTGCTTTATACCAGCAACTACATATCACAAGCAGGAATACAAGTCTCACAACAGCTATTTTAGAAGCAAGAAATTTCTTTTCATAAAAGTTTAAGTTTGAAAATGGTGGGAGACAAAAACCAAAACAATTTACAACCTCATTTTATGTTGTCAACACTCAACTGGCCACCAACAATTCAAACCACTTTTAAACTTGGTAGGCAGAGGTACAAGATGAGTCACATTGAACTGGGTAGTTGCATCTAACCAAGTAGAAAAGAACAGTTTTCATGCCTTTATCTTACTCGTGTGGTACAACATAATAGATGTGCTAAAACAGAACTGTTACCCTCTGCAATCCAACAATGGCTCACACGAGTAGTCCAGAAACAAACAAGAAGGAGTTAAGGTTTTGAATGATAGTGTAAGAAATTTGCACTTACTTTTGCTATTTTCACAAAGTGGCTCAGTATTTCTGCCCTTATTTTTAAGGTCTGTGCTGTTAATATTTCTCGTACAACCCAAAAACTGACCTGTAAAGTAAACACATTTAACTTTATTACAAAAAAATGGACTTTATTAGTCCATGAGATGAAACATTTGCAAACTCTCACAAGGCTCCAGGAAGAAAACAGGGTAAGGGAACAAAAAAGTTCTGATCCCATGAATTCTCATCTGTATCACTGCAACTGCCCTGGAGCATTATTACCACTACCATGAAGAGGTAGAGAAGTGAGACAACACCAAGAAAACTGAATTAGCAAGTGAAACAAAAAAAAAAAAGGAACAAAATTGCTCACGTTGCACCATAGCAAAACATATTAGGAACTAATAATTAGGAACGAATGGTCTAGAGGAACAACATGAACATGTGGACAAAGCAATTGAAAACAGAGGCTGTAATTCAAAAATCTTAATCCTGATTTGGAAAAATAGGTTTTAATTCACATGAGTAGTTCCGTTTAACTTTATACTCAAAGACAACTGTCAAACAGTACCTGTTCATGACAGCAATCAAATTACTTACCTGGTTAAACCTCCTAGTAAAGGCAACAATATTTGGAGCAAGGGTGTGTTTTTCTTTCTTATTCCATCCACAGCTGGCTAGTTCCTAGGAAATACATTTAAAAATTGCCATAAAAACCAGAAATTAGTTCTCCTTAACACTAGTTCTAAATCACTCTTCTGTTTTTAGAATCTCAAGTCTCAGTTTCAATCAAAATGTTGTTCAACTTTCCAAATGTACACTACTAACTTTAGACACCTTCACACGAAAAGGCAGAGTCAGCCAAAGAGAATTCTGCTTCTGAAAAGCACTTTGTAATGCTGATAAATGGAACACACTCTAGAGATCTGTACATGCCGCTGTGAGCAGCAGGAGAAGCACTACCAGTTCCAAACATATTTTAAATCCCAATCTCCAGCACTTAAACTTTCTGCAGATAAAAATGCCAATTTGCATCTGTCAGGACACAGATTCTCCACATGAACAGTCCATGTCTGGTCTTATGATGCTGGAAATCATATGTTTATGTGGAAAAAAATCTCAGACTCTACTAGGGACAGCAAAATTTACCTTTGTCAGAAGAGTGGAAGAGGTCAGTAACCTAAGGATATTAAGCGGTAGCAAGACGGCTAGTGAGTAACAATGGAAAATCCTGTGTATGGCAAAATCATTTGACTAGGTTTAAAATTCAGACTGAATAGGAGGACTGATAAAAGCGAGTGATTCAAAATACCCCTGCTGATTTTTTTTACTCTGCTACAATATACCATGTTCTAGAATTACACTTCATCTCTTTTTTTTTTTTTTTTTTTTTTTGGTGTGGAAGGATGCTGGCAGTTTCCTCAATGTGCACAGTCACAGGAAACTGAAATTTGTGGAGATCGCAATTTCAGGACTTGGAAAAAAATCTAAGTAAAGTTACATAGAAATCTAGAATGTAAGCATAATTATTTCTGCTGGAGAACAAAGAATTGTTAACTAGACATCCTCTTACTAAACTCTGCAAAGTAAAATGCAGATGTGTTTTTTAGTAATAGCTGTTGAAAAGCAGGAAAAAGCCTCAGCAAATACCACATTTAAAGGATGTTTGTGTGTTTGAGATAAGACTTAGCAACCAAAACTCTAAAATCTTAGGTATTTCCATCCATGCATAAGGTCATGTTAAAAGACTAAAACCTTGAATTTCAACCAGAAAATGTTAACCTTCTTAGTCTAATAACTTACCTAAAAACAAGGGGCAGGTTCATGACAAACACACAGACTATTTCTTGCTTTAAAACCTAGTCCTACAGTTGGCAGAATTTCAGCAGAAACAGTTGTTTATTTTTGGCAAACGAACTATATTGACAATTCCAATAAAATGAAAATCAGAAAGCACAATTAACAACTAATAGTTCCTGGTAACTGCTACGTATTCAAAGACCTGTATTCCAGCAGAAGCTGAAAATACAATAGTTTTCTTTCTGATCACTCCTCACTGAGTTACATCTATTTGCCAGAGTAACACTTCAGGGAATTTCATTTCAAAAAGGCAAAATGAAGCAATGACAAAGGAAAAGAAGGACAGCAAATCAATTGGTTTGGGATATTTTTTGCTATAAAATTCTGTGGCACAGGTCTCATAGTAACTAAAATAAATGCAAAATTCGCTTTAAAAAATGAACATCTCTAGTTTTGTATTTTATTTTTTTGGTCATTCATCTCCTTGGAGTATGACACTACCTCTGCTTTTGGCAAAGGTAGGTAGAATAAAAAACCCCCTCTGCTTTGTTCTGATATTTGTCTAAACAAAACTTCCTCATGAAAGAATATCTACGTATCAATTTGTACATATTGAAAATATTTTTGTTAGCAGATTTTTCTAAGGGTATTGCTAATTTCTTATGGCCAGAGGCACAAGTCAAACTCTGAAATCAGATACGAATTGAAAATTGGCAGCAGAAGGGAGAACAGAGGATTTTTACGCCTGTTAAACTTATCCTGAAGAAACACTCCACTAAAAGCAAGACAAGACGACTTCCAGGAAAGCAAAGTCATCTCCTTTGGCAACAGATGACAAATCAAAATAACTCCTGCTGGATTACATATTCACAGTGCTAACAAGGAATATGCCTAGAAAAATATTAGTGCAGCACAAGAAGGTGAGCATTTTTGAACAAAAAAGCATTATTTAAATCGTCACATTTCCTCAGGCACTGAATTCCAAAGATGTAAGCAGATGGTTTAAGAAAACCTACCTCAGGCTGTATAGCTTTAAATACTGGCATATCCATCAATGTTATCTGGCTCTGCAATGAAGACAGAATTTTACATCATGTAACACGAAGAGCTAACAGTGACATATTTCCATCTGCCCTTCAGTACCTACAAACCATATACATATTCCTCAATGACCAGAACTAACCAGCCCTGGCTTTGGCCTTGCCTGTCCAGGCTGACACACCACAACCAGAAGTGCCCCATCCTGAGTGACACCCTGTCATTCCTCGGCTGTCCCCAGGTGAAGACTTTCGGTACCTGCACCAGTCTAAGGGGAAATACCTGTGCTTGAGAGTCTTCCTGTTATGCAATAAATGCCTGAGACAGTAATGGCAGGAAGAATTACAAGCCTTTCACACAGAGAGCAGCATACATTTTATGTTCACTGGGTTGAAAGGCGATAAATTATTACATGTTAATTAGTTATGACTGGAATATGCTTTAAAGGGGTCATACACAGATTTTCAGTCCCACAGACACACATTTCAGTTTTTCATTTCTCTGCATGTTAGTGGGGTTTTTATTTGTTTTGCTCACAGCTACAGGTGGCAAATGGAATTGGAGAGAAAAAAAACCAGCTTACAGAAGTTTGGAATTGAGTTAAAAAATGTTACAATGATATAAGGTTGCATACATCTGTGGTTTTAAAGCACAGCACTAAATCAAGACCCTCAATCAACATGCTTCCATCTCAAACCAAAAGCAATAGGAATAGAAAATTGGTGAGTTTAAGCTTACAAGCAACTTTACCTTGACTTCATCATTTTATAAATACAGTTCCAAGATAATCACAAATGTAGACTACACTATGTTCTGGGCTGTCTTTGGACATAACATTTCTATTCTGATGAAATCAGACATACCTATTTTCACATGATTTTACAGTTCTGTCTAAATTGTGTCTATTAATTTCTGAATCCAGTCCTTGACCATGGATCATCTGAACCTGGATAACTAGGAGCAAAAGCCTTGGGATTTTTTAACTGAGTTGATGCAGATTTGCCATTCAAGTATTTTTGTAATTTTACCTAACAACAGCTCTCATCTGTGTATTCTCTAGTAGTGTTAAAAAAGGCTCAAAGTCTCAAAAAGGTTCCAAAGTGACAAACTTAAAGGAATAAGGTAGGCCTATCTCCAAGATTTTTTTTGGTGAACAGGTATTAAACAAACTTACATCAAATAATGACACATCATTTTGACGCTCAGAATCATTAATGAAAACATTCAACCTTATGTGCAGTAGCTTTCATCCTCACTCCTTCCAGTACCCCAGCAAGTTAACACGGAAATTTAAAACAAGGAGCAAGGACAAGAATTGCATTGGATGTTTGTCAAAACTGCAATTCTGCTTTCAGTTTAACACTGAAAAATTGTTATCAAAGAAAGGAAATTGTTTCCTCTCTGTAAGCTTCTTCTCTGCTTTTAAGAAACTTGCTTCAGGAGAGAAGCTGAGTATTTGTCAATTAAATAAAAAGTTAATCAGACTGTGTTTAGCGGCCAAGGTTGGACTTGATGATATTACAGGTCTTTTCCAACCTTTAGGATTCTATGATTCTATAAGTAACATCTTCAAACCTATGCTAGGGTCTCCTAAAAGACTTTAAAAAATGCAAATGACTTTATACAGTAAAACAAATATGCTGTGTCAGGTCAGTACTAAATGACTAAATCCCAAGACAGGCTTATTTTACTGAAGCTGATAAAATCAGAAATTTGTTTTCAAGAACACTGGAAGTTTATTTAAAAGATATTTTTTTAAGAAAAAAGATTTCATGTATTTAGTACTCTGCAAGCTCTGAATATTATACAAGCTTAAATGCAAAAATAACGTTTCTACTTACAGCAAACTCCTCAGGAGTTACTTTCAACACATCAAATACAACTGCATCGTAGCTTTTACTGGCAAAATCTGAACTTCGTCCTTCAAGAGAATCTGAGCTGCTACTACCCTACAAAGAAAAAATAGTAGGCTTACCTGCAGAATGATGAATTTAATCTCAAATTCAGGAAATAAATATCTGTAAAAATACTAAGTAATGACAAGAAAATGTATGAACTTCAAAAAGTTTCAGACACCAAATTATCAAATTTAGTTTCGCACTGTTCACAAATGTTTCCAACTTCCTTCTGCAAAAACTACAGTGACATAAAATTTTAGCTCTATGAAATATTCTGCTTTAGCAAGCCATCTTTAAAATCATAGACTAAATGAAAGAGCTGCCACACAAAAGGAAACGTGTTGAGATTTTGAAGATTCATATTCCATAGGATTTTTAAAATTAAATATGCAAAGTAAAGAGTAGGTAGATCCAAGTCAAGCTGCTCTATCCATAACATTATAACAAAGGGAAAATTGACACATTCTGAAATTTAATTTTCTGCACACTACTGATTAGGAAAGCCTGACATTTGTACTGGTCAAACCCAAGAAGAGAATAAAGGGGAATGAGTAGAAATGCAGACAGTCATGTTGTATCAGGAAAGTGCCAAGTCAGCATTCAGAAAGAGAAGCACTGCCTCAGTATCCACTGAGGGTAGTGAGTGAAGGATCAAGAGTAACACAGTCTTGTTGGACTTCCGAAAGATTTTTGATGTTATTCCTCACTCCAAAGACAATAGGCCCTAGCACAGAAACTGTCCTTGCAAAGATAAATAATTAGTTACAAGGCAGTTGTTACAAGCACTGAAAATATGTGAATCTGAAGAGAATTATGTGTAAGTAAGTGATGTTTATTATATATTCAACAATCTGGAAAACCCTGTAGAGTTATTGAAAACTATGGCTCTTAATTTTACTTATTTAATGTGGTAAAACAAAAAACCTGGCAATGAAAAACTGAAAAGTGCCTTCACAGGATTTGATTAAGTCTAGAAAAGGAAAAGAGAAAATATATAACAGATTATTAATATGGTCCTTCATAAATCCACATTGCATGCAACTTTGGAATACATATGCAGTATTAGTCTCCATTGTAAAGCTGAAAAAGAGTTTCTCCAATCCCACATTTAAAATGTGTGCTTTACAGGACAAGCTTTACTATAGCCGATTATTTCATCATAATATTAGATGAAAGCAAAAAACTAGAAAAACTCAGGCAGCTAATTCCCAAGCAGTGTTCCGTTGGCTGTCATGGAGCAACAAACAGGCTGTTAGCTGTGCACAGCAGCTCAACACTGAACATTTTGGGAAGCAGCACAAAAGAGCCTCCTGGTCTCCACAGGATACAAATATTAAAATGAACAAAATCTTAGAGCACTTTCTCACTAGCAGACCGGTAAATTAAAAAGAAAAAAAAAAAAAAAAAAAAGGAAAAATGCAGCTGGATATTTCTGGGTTCTATTTCTGACTGACTCCATTTTGATGGTATATTACATTGCTCTGAACTCACTAATAATACATGGCTGCTCTAAATTACAGGTCAAAAAAGCTATTTAAAACTAAATAAAATGAGTAATCATCAACGACAACAATATAAAAACATGGCTGTGAACACCAAGAACCATGGAGTATTCTACAATTACTCTCTTGCCATGTTAGTTCTTTTTCTTACAAATGGTGTGGTATTTGACTACTAGCGGAAAGGGCTGCTGTGAAAGCTGAAACAAACCAAAATTTCCATTTTGATACAGGAGCTAATAAAACCCAAGGAACTGTACCTCTGGAGTGGCGGAGGTAACCATCACATTGGCCATGAGGTCATTCCTTTTATACATGCTCTCCACAAGATGCAGGAAGTTTCAGCTCAGCCAGCACTGGTTGAAAACAGAAAACAGAAATTCCTGCAAAGCAAATAATTTGTGGAATAAATAAAATCTATAAAAAAACCAAAATGCGCACAGAAAATAACCCAGCAATACAAGAGATTTCAGTTTTCTTCCTTGGAGCAAAGGACTTAGGAAACAAGATTTTCTTAGGAGATAGATGCTCTTTTTTTTCCAGGTACCAACTGTGAAGGAGTACAACTGAATATTGCTAAAGCCATGCTAAGTCCTCACCCTTACTTCCGCTCAACTCAAGAAATGCAGGGAAAAAAAAGCATGATCTGTCATTTATGTGGAATTAGGTTTTACATAAAGTCCCTCCTAGGCAGGACAAAGTCCCAGAAACTGCAGGCTACCACAAACTGCTTACAGAACTGGCAAGTCAGCTCAAGCTCTGATTCTCTTTAACTGAGAAAACAAACAACATGGTTGTGTCATCATTCCCCACAGCACACATGGATGAGCCCATGGCAAGTACTGCCACTGATTCCTTGGACTCTTTCAGCAGAATCTGTAGTTGCTCATGTGTGCAGCTAGGGATACTGCCATATCTCCCTCTGGGTCCTTGCATTCCCTCCCACAACACTGATCACACCAACAGAAAAATTCTGAAAAAACAAACAGCTAAAAATAAAAATAACCTCTTATTTTACTCTCTTTAGAAAGATGAGGTCTTCGCTTCTCATTCCTACAAAGACAAACAATTCCCCCCAGGATCTCGCATGAAACAAGTCACTAATTTTGCTTCAAGTAACGTCAAAATCTTCTCTGCTAAACAAGGCAAGATTCAATTTCTTTTACCTTGTCTCCTGATAAAACTAACTCATATTTTGAGCACTAACAGACTTCTAAGTATTTCTAGGTCTGGAGCTGCTCTTCTTAATAGTCCTTACAATACTGAAGTGGAAAGTAATTCTGTAGATGTAATTTCTTTAACGTGTGGCATTTACATTAAGGCCACAAAAATATTGTGTCCTCCATCCCTGCCTTTCTGAATAGGCTCTCCAGAGTGCAAGGAATCAATAACGCTGTGAAAGGGGAAAGAAAAATCCCATATGTGAACTTGTATCATGCCCAAGTTCAGTTTTACACCATGTCTGAATGTTCATTATATCAAAGTGAGACAAAATTGCTCTAATACCTAAACCCAAAAGCACTAATATACTTTTGCCTTTCAACATTCAGCACATACATAAATCTTGCAAGGCTAGAAACGTTCATTCTAGACAGGATCAAAATAGATTTGCTTCCCCTTACAGCCCCCCTGCAAATGTTTCAAATATAACACAAGCCCTAAAAATGCACTGCTTCTTCCTATGTGGACAGATTTCTCCAAGATTCACATCTACTAAAAAATACTCCTCTTCACTTGTTTTGCTACCTTGATGAAAGTCATAGGGAGCAATTATCCTTTTAAGTCAAAGTCCACTTGGTCATTTGAAGCGCTTCCCCACCTGCAGAAAGCCTCACTCTGCACACAAAGTAACACAGGAGCTAATACTAAGCCTACGGTACAAAGAGGCTGTCGAACAACACAGAGAAAGATATTAAAAATAATACTCCCCAGGACTTGCAATATTTCACGCCAACAAGATTAAAAAGAAATTTTTGAAAGTTTAAAAATTATCAAAGGTCCAATATGCTGGCAACAAAAGGTAAAAAGTCACTAAAATGACATACAACTTCTTTTCACAGCTTTTGATTCTTACAATTTCTTTCAACTCGCTCAGGTTAATCATTAAAATGATGCATTATGCAAACAGTGCTAAAAATCAAAAGTAAGAAAACACCTTATCTGTTTGCACAGAAGGTTCATGGGCACACTGCAGTAGATCTCCTTCATAGGCAGCCAGAAGCAAAGTGGATAAATCAGGATGAAAACATACATACCACCAGAGGTTGTCTGTTCTTCTTTGCCAATTTGACAAACCCATTTAGATACGTAGCGCTCTCTGAAGCAAAACTGAGGACAGTGCAAAAACAACTGGAAAAAACCCCCAAAAATACCACCATCAAAACCAAGCACAGAAGTAAACCTTATAGCCATTATTTTAGCAGCATTTGTCAAATTTTGTTATCTATGCCATAGAAGCAACATTCTCTGAAAGCAAAATGAGAATTTTATATTGCTGTTAGTAATATGCACGTAATGCAGTAAAAGTGCCCATCAGTTCAGTCTCAGTACTAGCTACCCAACTCAGAAGAAAGTCACTGAGACTCTTAAGCGCAGAAAACCACTTCTGGCCAAGAAAGTCCCTGTGCTCTGATTTCTGAATGCTAGCAGAGCATAGGAAGTTACCGACTGTTCACATTGCTTTCAGCCAATACAAAAATAACCATGTGAGCAACCACTGATGACTGTTGTTCTCATTGTTTTTTTCACTGGAGGGAAAAATACTGAACTAGACATGCTTCTTGTCAGCCCTAATTTGGCCATTCTGGACTCCACAAGTCAACTGGCTTAGCTGATTTCAAAAACCATTTACTTACTATTTTCATTAGTTGATTATGGCTTTCCTAATACCACTGAATCATGAACTGAGAGCTGCAACACACTTTTAAGAAAACATACTTCAGTATTCTACCAAAATAACTGTTCTTCCTTAAGCTTAAATTAGCTGGAAAAGTAGCTCAGTGAAAACAATTAAAGTGCACAATGGCCCCACCTGGGCACTGATAAACTTGGTTAGAACCAACGAAGTAACCAGTAGGGTTTGGGATTTTTTTAAAATAAATTTAGAACAGAATAGTTCCAGCTGGAAGTGGCATACAGTGATCATCTATCTAGTCTCACTGCCTGACCACTTCAGGGATGACCAGAACTTAAAGCATGCTATTAAGGACATTGTTCAAAGGCTCTTAAACACTGACAGGCATGGGGCACCAACCACCTCTCTAGGAAGTCTGTTCCAGTATTTGACCAGCCTCTCAACTAAAGAAATGCTTACTGATGTTCAGTCTGAACCTCCCCTGGTGCAGCTTTGAATCATTTCCATATGTCCTGCCCTGGATTCCAGGCAGAAGAGATCACCATCTCCCTTTCCATGTCCCCTCTCAGGAAGCTGCAGAGAGCAACAAGGTTGTCGCTCAGCCTCCTTTTCTCCAAACTAGATAATCACAAAGCCCTCAGCCACTCCTCAGAGGATTTGCCTTCCAGAATTTGGTATCAGACATCAGAATGGTAGCAGGAGTCATCCTACAAAAGCAGTTCATGGAGACTGCCTGTTGGTACCTGGTAAAAAATAATCACCTTTATAACCATGCAAACATAGTTATCATCTGTTAACTGGAAACGACTCCACACAAATGGAACACAAACATGAAGAGGGAAAGCACTGCTGCACAATGTCAAAGGGAACAAAGTGAAAAACATTTCTGCTTGACAACAGTAATTACAAAAGCAATACATGTTCTCAAAAAAGAACAAATAATAAATCATAAAAACCCCCAAGCAAAGAACCCAATACCATCTTGATCCACATCAAGACAGGGTTGCAGTGCTCTCTCCAGCAGAAGTCCTCCTTCAAAAGTCATTACCCTTCAAGCAAGGCTGCAAACTTGAATCAACTTAGAAGACTAAGTATAACTTCCCTAAGCATGTATCTTGAAGGGAATCTTCATGAAACAGTTACAGGAAAAGAAACATTTATCTGCAAATTACAGTAAAATACTATTACGACTCAAGTTCTCTAAACAGAAGTGACAAACACTTCTGTAATCTCTGGTTATCAAATGTAAGTGAAAATATGAAAGTACCTGTAACGTTAAATACAGTTGCATACTTACAGTGGAATAAGGCAGCTGCGCACTCAACCCATTTTGCTGCACACCTCCATTAGTCCGCTGTTGGGTCTAGCTCTGGCTTTTCAGTAGTTTTATCTCTTGCTTAAAAGCATAACATCCCTGCAAATACCAGGAAGCAGGATTATGGTGACATTTATTTTACAACTCAGTTCTTCTCAAACGGGGCACTCCTCACCTGAAACATGCACTCTGGTATTTTTATTCTTACCTCTCACTCACAACTTTCATTGTTAGCTCCCCATTCTAGTTTCATTGCTATGTGATAAATTCCCAAACTCAAAAGAACTACAAATACCTCACAGAGGGAAGAGCAATGTATTACAAATTTCATAGCTAAATATACTCCAAATACGTGCTTGTAACTCTCCCTCACTGTCAATCAACACAAGGTTCAAGCCAATACATGCTGTTTATTGGTTTCACTCACTTCTTTCAATGTGCTTTATGAATTGTAAATGATACTCATCCTCACACCACTTTCTTCAAGGCTTACCTAAACAAAGCAAAAGGGACACAAACCCAAATACAGTAATTATTTTATCTCTGTATCAGCAAATAAAGCCATAGCTCTTCCACTGAACACGATCAGCAACAAACCAGAGAAAAATATTGCTTAGGTAACTCATTTTGGTAATATTTCTATTAGGCATAGCCCTTTCCTTTTCTCCTCTTTTGCCTTTTACCAACTTTTATAAAACCTAATGTTTAATAAAATTATGCATCAAATGGGAAGAAAATAATCTCAAAGACAGCTTCTTTTACATACTCTGACATGAAAATCCCATTAAAGCCCATGCTGCTTTGATGAAGGTAAAAATCACTGCAGATCAATTGGTGTTACAACTGTGCCTCTACTACAGTCTTTATTTTCCTTCTATCGTTAGGGAACCTCCACCTTAAAAAACTCTATTTTCTAGACTTTAAATATATGCAATTCCTACTGGCATCAAAGCAAGCTATCTTTTGCTGGACAAGGAGTATTCTTTTCACAAACCTAAAACTCATCCAGTAGGCATTCCTCGCATGAGCGAATTATCCTAGTTCACAGAAGAATCAAAATGACAAGTTAAAAATGGGTTAGCACTCACTTAAGTATTTCAATCAAATTACAGACATGATGCCTGTTGTCTGCCCTGCATCATGTGGCATTTTAGTAAAGGGCAAACCTTGTAATTACTGCGCACCTCAACTTCTAGCTATCTTCCCTTTACTAAAATAAGGCAAATAAACAGAAAATAAGTTGGTTTAAAAGTGTTTTGTAATATTTTTCTTCAAACTGGTGCTACATCACGCAGGATAGGCAACATACAGAAAATGAACAAACAACTGTGTGTAGTTCTGCCCTTTACAGCATCTTCCTGTCCTCAGAGATGAAGAATATCTACTAGACATGGCATGAATGTTCAACAAGAGAAAAAAATATCTAACTATCAAAGCATCTACTGGAAATAAAAGGCACAGATTGCAACATTCATAGATAAGGTTTCTGAGGCAAGGAATATCCTTCTGTATCTCAGAGACACCAACGCATCTCAGTTTTTCCAATAATTAGTATGACAAGAGTATCTAAGCTCCATTTTGTTAGGTTTAAAACAACAAACCACAGACAAAAGGCACGATGTACTTCTATAACCAAGAACTTCCATTTCCATTCCTTCTCCATCCACTACATGCCAAAACCCCAAGCTGACATAAGCCTACAGAAGCTAGACCAAAAACTGTCTGAAGAGATTTGAAGACAGATCGCAGTCAAGGCTCTTAACAAGACCCGCACGGTATCACCCACAGGATGCGCAAATAGTTTCCAAATTTATTCCTAAAGACACAGAAGGACGTGGCCAACCCGAGGTGGTTTCCACCTGTTCCGCCCACACCCCCCGTCCGTACTCCGGCTGCTCTCGCTGTCCGCCCGGAGCCGCACCGCGCAGCGCCAACTGCACGTGCCCGCCCCGCCTCAGCACAGCGGGCCAGTCCCGGAGCCTCCCGGGAGCAGGCAGGGCCGTGGCACCGCCCTCCCCGCGCCGCTGCGACATCGCCCGGCGGGGAGGGGCCCAGCGCCCTTTCCG
>NW_024582065.1:10256034-10386660 GCF_017639235.1 Corvus kubaryi | reverse complement strand
CGCCCGCCTCGCCCGCGCCCCCTGGCGGTCCCGGCGCGGCTCCGCACGCGGCTCCGTGAGGGCCGCAGGAGCGCGGGGTCCGGGCGCGGGTTCCCCGCGGAGCGGCGAGCCCGGGGGGCCCGGGCAGGGCTTCCGAACAGCCCGGGCGCCCCGCAGAGCACCGCGCCCGCGCTCCGGGAGGTCCGGGCAGGGCTTCCGAACAGCCCGGGCGCCCCGCAGAGCACCGCGCCCGCGCTCCCTCCCGGCCCCAGCAGCGGGTCTGGCCGCTCCCGGAGAAGAGGCGGTGAAGTGCCGTTCGTTCGCGTCCGCTCGCTGCAGCATGGGCTGTGCCTTTCCCTTCCCGGTGCATTGACGAACCTCTCGGAACCTCCAAACTAAAACCGGGTTTAGGTTCAGGTCCGGGTGATGATGCTGCTGGGTAGTGACCATGTGTGTTCTTGGCAAGGCAGTCAAAGAGGGCTTTGTGGGATTTTTGGTAATTGAGAGTGGTACTTGAAGCTACGAGGCAAAAGGATGGTGCACCTTTCTCCGATTTACAGCTTATCTAAAGGCAACGTTCAGGCACAGTGTGTGCAGGCCTCACTACGGAAAAACATTGGCTCTGTGGACTGGTAGCTACATGCGGGATTCACCCAGCCCATCAGACTGGCCTGCAGTTTTGCATGTTAGAGAACAAAAGTCTAGTGAGGGTATGCAGAGGAAGCTTTGAGATACTGCATGATGCCCAGAATACATTTAGAAAGCGTCTTTCCAAACTCCTGGTTACTAAAGGTTTTCAGTGCCTATCAAATGCAGAGCAGTTTAAACATCTTCAGATATCCCAACTAAATGTATGAGTGTGCTTTTCAAAGCATAAAAATTCAATTTGAGAATAAACTGTAAAAATAACTTTAAACATAGGTTTGAGATCTGCTTCTGAGTCCTGATGCTCACACCACCAATAATTACATCAAAGCCAAAGGCACTATATGGGAAGGTATTTTCCCTACACTTTCCTCCCCCTCAGAGAGGCTAAAGAAAATTAATTTCATATGAATCTCCAAACATTTAATAGACTATTCTTATTTGAGTTTATCCTATTGGTGTACTGCCAAGCAACACACTTTCCTCTAATACTTATAGCATCAGTTCCCACTAGAGAAAAAGTACCGAGTTCTCTCGCAAAATGTTTTCCGCTCTGTCCTGTATCACCATGTCAGGACATTAAAACAGAAGTCCATGGGCTACAGCCTTTCAAAAATATACATTAGTTACTGGTATTTCTACAGGAATTTGGAAAAAACTATCTGAAAACTAGTTAACTTCTTATCCAAATGATTATGAGATTCCGTCAGAGTTTCCAGTCTGCCGCTTAAAGTACGGTAAAATGGTGTTGTTCACTGCCCAGGTAGGTCTCATGCAGCACAGCAGGACAGCCTCTGAAATCCTGGGTATAAACCCTGCTCTGCTAACAGTGGAATCACCCAGCACCTGCTCCTCTTGAAGGTGTCATAATGAGGACTGGAAACCTCTTTTTCTGTTCTTGTTTTAGGCTTCTGCTATGTACAGCACCTTAAATGACCCCTACATAACATATTTTAAAAGATCAGCCAGCACCCTCTGGTGGAAAAGAATGCATAGACAAGCAATGTTACTTTTGACAACGTCATTAGCCATATAATTTCCCAGAATTTTAATGAAATGTTTCTGGCTATAACTCAACTGACTTTTGACTTAATATTCAATTTAAATTTTTCTTAAACCCATGCACAATACAATTGTACTATGCTGTTTCATATAGTTCATGAAATGTAGCATCCATGAGATTGGGCTTCATTTTCTCTGCGTGATTATTGCTGGAAGAGTATAAATTCCATATGTCATGTTCACTGGCTAGTCTACCTTCTCCTCAACCTGTTTTCAATAAGTTTGCATTATGAAAAGCAATGGGGCCTGTGTCTGCATGTACACAAAGATCAGGTGAACAGAACCAGTTCTTTTTAACTGGAACCAATTTTTTCCCTTAGCCTTCTTAACAAAACTTCTTCACAAAATCTTTGTCTTCTATTTCCTGCTTTGCTGAAAGTGGTATTTTATAGCACTTTTCAAACAAGTATCCAATCTCTCAGTCTGTTTTTCCCTTGATGCTGAATTCAGAGATGCCAGCTAGGATGAGAAAAATTCGGGTATTTCAGAACATTCATAGAATCGGAATGGTTTGGGTTGAAAGAGACTTAAGAGCTCATCTCATTCCACCTCCCTGCCATGGGCAGGGACACCTCCCACTAGCCCAGGTTGCTCCAAGCCCTGTCCAACCTGGCCTTGGGCACTTCCAGGGATCCAGGGGCAGCCACAGCTGCTCTGGGCACCCTGTGCCAGGGCCTCACCTCCCTCACAAGGAAGAATTCCTACCCAGTATCTCATCTATCCTTGCCCTCTGGCAGTGGGAAGCCATTCCCCCTTGTCATGTCACTCCAGGCCCTTGTCCTAAGTCCCTCTCCAGCTCTCCTGGAGCCCCTTTAGGCACTGGAAGGGGCTTTAAGGTCTCCCCAGAGCCTTCTCTTCTCCAGGTGAACTGGTCCCCAGCTTTCTCTGCCTGTCTCCCATAGCAGAGATGCTCCAGGGACCTGATCATCCTTGTGGCCTGGATACAGTGCTCCCAGTGGTGGGTCTCATGGGAGTTAATTTAGTTCATGGAATAAAGTACTTTCATTGAATATCTTCGCTGAAATAACCTGAAGTACTTTCCACTTATTAGAGACAAACTCTAAACAAGCAGGTAAGTTAAAGTTTAACAACACATACTGTACTATGACACTGTAATTATTGCCACGGATTGCAACTTTAAACAAACATGACCTACCCAATGTCAATGATGTACCCTTAGGTAGAACTAGATAAAGTTGAAATCCAATGCTAGAAAAAAAAGCTGAATTAGAGTAAAAATTGAATAATTTTAAAGTGCAAAGGATATCAGAATTATTCTACTAGCTAGACATTTTTAAAATTTTAAAATCTTACACACACAACTATAATTTCCCTTCTTTCCATATTTTCATGGGGACAAAACTGGCAGAAAAGGGGTCCTTTGAAGTTATCAGCCAGATTACATGGGCAAATGACCTATGTCATCTCCCGCCTGAGCACAGTGGAACTCTGTGTCTTCACATCCAAATATTTTCCTCTCTATACAAGGAGAGAAACCAATATTTCGAAAGACTGGTCAGATACTGTGAAGTCTTCTCATGTGTTATGAATGGCTCTTGAAGTGACAGACACTGTGTTACATTGTGTGAAAATTTCATTGTAACACCATTTAAGCTTTCTCTGACTAGCTTGGCAAATTTCAACTCATAAAACCTACCCAGTTTTCTAATCTTGTTGCTTTGGTGATATCCCTTCATTGTTTTCCCACGTTTTCTCTTCCAAAAGCAACTGTGGTTCTTCACTTTTATGTGTTTTTCCATTAATCCTCAACAAGTCTATTTTCTTACCATCGCATTTCCTTTACACCTAGCCAGGATCACTGTCCTTTGTCTGCTTACTGCGTTTTCAAACAAACACCTTTGTAATTTCTCTGATACTGCCTCATACTGATGAACCTTACAAAACTGCCTCAAAATGTCATCTTCAGAGCCCTCCTTTGTTTTAATGACAGGAGAGTTCACTCTGGGTGCTCTGATCAGAACTCTTCAATCTTTTCCTCTTCTGGCAACATCTGTTGTCTTTTGGTTTAGAGTACAAGATTTTTGGGGAAGTTGCATCAGAACATGTCTGTCTTCAACAAGAGTCCAAAAAAAAAAGCTGTTTGATAGTGGACATAGAAGTATGAGCCTTCATGAAAGTACAACTTTTCTCTGTCCTTGACCAAACTCCACTACATTCAGGGACAGGTGACCAGGACTGGTAGTTTACCACTACCCATAGTGGCATATTTACCTTTTGCTAGTGCTAGAATTTTGTGCTTTTCAAAATTATACAATTTTTAAATGGGAGGAAAAAAAAAAAAAGGCAATTTAAAGGAAAAAATGTTTTATCTCATTAAGATTTTTAAGTGACTTTTATAATTTCAATACCACTCGTGTTATAGGGCATGCTATCTAGACACTATTGCACACACCATGCATGCCTGTTGCTCCAGTGCTGCAGACATACATCCCATTATTATTGAAAACCACATTTCCAGAAGCACTAGAAACATACACTTCTATGGGAATGAAACTACCTAGCTCCCTTCCCCCATCAGTCCCAAAACGTTTGGTGCCCTTAGGGGAAGTAAAGGGTAAATTTATCTAGAATCCTTTAACTTAGATTGTACTTGGAGAGCAGTATACAGAAAACACAGCACATTTTTTGATGGACTAAAGGACGTAAAAAGCATCCAGCTGTAATGAGGATGCTTCCCACTTGCCATCAAACAGCAATTACTGAGGTACCAGGGCCTGGGAGTGCTGTTGCACCTGCACACTCCACGGAATTTCCACAAGGTGTCCAGTGTTGTGTGACACCAGTGCTGCCACCCAGTGCACAGGCTGTCTGCTGCAAACACATTCAGGATGCTTACAGGGCAGATGTCGAGGACCATGTCAGCTCACGCTCTTCCCAAACTCGCAAGTCTGCTGCTGTAACTGGTCTCTGAATGGAAATTTATAAATGAAGGAAAACCAGCAAATATTTTCTGTAGGACCTGCAGAGCACCATGGCTCTAAAAGTAAACTTCATCAAGTTCCACAGACTAACCTTGCTGCATCTTATTTCTGACCCTGATAGCTGCCTGACCAGCTGAAGCAATTTTCCCAACTCAACAAAACCAAACCAACAGAGGTATGGAATACTAGCAGCACGCCGTGTTCTCTCTGTTCTCCAGGTAAAGGCAACAGTGTTTATCCCTCTCCTAACAGTCAGGTCTTGTTTACCCCATTCTGCATTACTGGCAGTTTCAGACCTTGTAAGAAGGAGATCTGAAGGGAGGTTTTGCTGGAATAGCTACTCTGACACCAACGGGGACTCAGGGACTAACCCACTCAACTCCAGCCCCTCCAAATCCCATGGTCGGTCAAGATAACCATGGCCTACAGCTCCACTGGGGATGCTCCTGTTAAATTCAAGGTTGTGGACGAGGAGGAGTGTACCTACACTTGCTAGGAGCAGCATCAGCCCTACTGATACATGTGGCAGAACACAAAACATAAATGCTGCTGTGGGAAATGAAGCAGGGTGTCTCTCCCCAGGAGACCTGCCTTGGAGCGGCACGGATGGATTGCCACCACCTGGCTGGGTTTTTGGTTTTGCTTTGAAAGCTGGATGAGGTTTTGGAGCACAAAACTCAAATGATCATCTGTTCAGAACTAAGCAATTAATGCTGGCAAGTAGTTGTCTCTAAAGACTCTTGATTTCTAGTTGGTAGATGAGTATTAAAATGCTTCTTGTAGTACTTCAGTAATAGCATCTAAAATGCAAGCCCCTTAGTAATTAAATATCTAAATGTAGACACTGACACCACAGATTTGCTCTAGAAGCATTTTAATTTACAAACAGCAATTCCGATTGACTTTATACCATAAAAAAAGCAATTTACAAGCAAGAAACAAATTCATCAGAACAAAATAAAGCAGCACAGAAATATTCATGTCACAAATCTAAAAACAAAGTGAATACAAGAGTAAAATATCATTTGAATAAATATTTTAAAGTTCATGCTATAAAATAATCCTTAATGGCAAGTTACTAATTGTTACAGCATCAGCTTAGCTAGCTTCATTTACTTCACGTGGCGATGAAGTGCAGAGGTGTGAGGTTCCCGGTTTATATTGCAAGATAATGACACCAAGTCAAGTCATTCAAACTGTTCAATTATTTATCTTGAAAAATAACCATACAAATAAAAGTTATTTAAAAATACAACTTTTCAGTCAGAAACAAACACTGTTAAAATCGTGCAAGAGCTCTACCTCTAACCAGATCTACAACCAGAGGCTCGGTTTGAGTCCAAAGGCTGAATCCCTGGCCTGTGGGAATGGGAGAGTCAGCAGTTCTGTATCTGCCATGGCAGGAGTGAGCTACAGGAGCAAGAAGCGAACCTGCTCAGTCAGTGATACGTGGCTTCACATCCCCTGAAGAAATACAGGAACACATGTCCCAGGCTTACTTATTTGTTTTTTTTTTTTTTTTTTAATGTAAACTTGCGCAACTTAAGTTAATGCTGCCACAGGGATGTGCAAGTAGTATTAAATCTACAATATTAAATACAACTATTCTGGCACTTGATAAAATATATGTAAAATGCACACAGATTATAAAGTTTGAACATTTTGAATGACTTTACTAAACTTCCAATTTGATCACTGAGTATTATGAAATTTACAATTCATGAAATAAAGAGATTCATATAAAGAATTTACATAATTCCCCAAATACTTTCAAATATAAAATTTAATAAATAACCCTGACCAGTCAAAAAGCACCATTCAAGGGTAAAATTCCCTTGGAAAATAGATTAGGTGTTGCATATTTGAGTCCCTTTCAATGGTTTCATGTGAAACCCGTTTAGAAAAATGACAATAAAAGAATCACAGTAAACTAATACAAAAATTCAAATAATATATATATATTTAAAGGTAAAGCTTATTCAATATTTTCCCAGCCCTTGATTTTATTCCTGTTGTTCTTCCCATAATTCAGCCTAAACATATTAAGAGGCCTCATCATTTTGTCTAAAAGTAAACCAAAGGCTTCAGCATAAAACATGAATTTATGCTGGGGAAGACTACATTAAAACTCTAAATTTAGGCCGACAGTCTACCCTGCTGACAGTGAACGGACAGTATCCTTTATGCTACAGAAAGATTTCACACTCAGAAAGCAGAGCCAATCTTGAGGCCTTAGTGACCAAACTGAACCTTCAATATACTGTAAGTATTTACAAAGCTATTTTCTAAATGTATTTACAAGTTTAAAAGAAATAATAGGGAAGATAACTGATAAAGAAAACTAAAATAGTTTAAAACCAGTAAAATACTTTAAAACCAGAAACATTAGCAAAGGTATAAAATCCTTTATTTTCACAGTTTGTCAGAATAGGTTAAGCATCTAGAGGAAAGGACACTGTCACTGTTTTCACATTTGTCTAGATTTAAAAAGGTAGATTAAGAAGAGACTCAATTATGAACCAGCCTGTATAATTTCATTACTTATTTTGCTGTCAAATATTTCTTCACACATTTTATTGACTTCTGCATTTATTGTAAATGAAATGTGTAACAGCTCTGTGCTGAGAACTGCACAGACACGAGACATTGTACAGTATTTCCATCATTTGCTAAAGTAATGGCCTCCTTCTGGGTGGCCTGGTGACATAAACTTCATCAGGCCATGCCTCGTGTCTGTGACCGTGTTGATCCTGGCACCCCGTTATGTGACAAGGCACAGTGGAATTGCTGCTGCCAGGGGTGACGGCGGTGCTCAGAAGAGCTGCGCACCGGGCGCTGCCCGAGCCCAGGGCGGCCGGAGCTATGGCTTGGCAATCAGGAACGCTGCCCGGGCGGGCAGGGAACGGCGCGCCCGGCGCCAGCCGGGGCACACAGGACTTGCACACTGCTGAATCGTGGGTTTGTAGAAAAATGGATCATTTCCTGCCCCTTAACAGTCTGTTACAATGTTCTGAACCTGAACCTGTACAATCAACGTGATGGTTTTTTGTTTGCTTTTGTCTGAGACAATTTTGGATAAGTCACTCTTTGGTAAACTCAAACCATTTTAATACATTTACAAATACAAAGAACTAGATTTAAATAATGCTAAGATTGTGACACAGAGAAATTCAAGAAATATAAAATTTGTACCCATATCCTGCTATCCTCAACTCATCCTTCCAGGGAAAAAGTCACACCAAAGGCACCACAGCACAGGTTCAAGATAAAGGGTTAATAATAACTGTATATTTCTTGGATTTTGCATGTCTCAAACTTAAATTACCAAAACACACTTTTTGCATTAATTACTTAAAACAAACACTCAAGGAAAAACTGTATCAGAAACACCATGTTTTTAGGTGGGTAAACATACAGACTACCTGCCCTAGACACAGACTATCCCTTCCCTTACTGGAAACAAAATTTCTGTTGTTGATTCTAGGACAGAAACATCTCTCCACCCCCTGCCTCTTTATTTAGGCAGTTTTAGGACAAAGAGGCAAATGATGTACTCAATTTAACTGAAACTGCTCCAATGGACCGGGGGGGGGTTATACCGTAAATCCATGTTTGAGAGATTAATTCTTATTGCAGACTGTCACAATAATAAGAACTAGTGTATTTAATAAAGCTACTGCACAAATATGCCCCAGCTTCACAGGGGCCAAAATGTTTTAATAGACAGCAAACCTACCATTTTCTCTCCAATAATTTAGAAATGAGCTTTTATTTTCTAATTTTTGGGAGTTAGACAGCACAGTCACAAAGGTATTTTCAGTATCAGCTAAACAAACATAAGACCAAATAATATAAAATCTGTATTCTAAGGAAGTATGTGATTAATTTAATAATTAATTCTGTTCATCAGGTAGAATTCAGGTAGAATGTTAAACAGTAGTGTTTGCCAGTCCATGCTTTTGAGGTCTCTTAAGCCATTGTGTTTTTTGTGGTATGGGGTTTTTTTTGTTTGAGGGGTTTTTTTGTTTTGTTTTGTTGTTTGGTTGGGGGTTTGGGGGGGGGGCTTGGTTCGCGCCGGGGGGGCTTTTGTTTGTCTATTGTTGGGGATTCTTTCTTCTTAGCCATTATGATTATGTTTCACATTTTATATATTATACTGACCTAAATTATGAAGTTAGCACCATATTAAAAACACGTATTTGGTGAAACAAAAAAGATTAGAGTATTTTTAAAGTTGTTGGTAGCTCCTTTAGGGAGGAAAAAAACACTGAGAAAACAGAGAAGCCATATCAACTCTGTAATACTCACACATGAAATAACATATTGCTCAAAATTCCCATAGAGTATTTGTTTTTCTATACAAAAAAAGTACAAATTCCAAGTGCTGGCATATCACTCGGAGATTTAAGTAGGAAGTCAACGTGCACCTGAAAACAGCTCTCTGTGAAGAGACCTATTAAAATACTGCTTGGAAATACTGTGGTTTAAACTACATCTCTCTCATGTTTTAACCAACCATGAAGAGTGATGAAGTTAAGTTTAATTACCTGGTATGGTTCTACAGTACGAAATGAAGGTAGATTCTGAGGCCAGTAAAAACACACTTTAGACCACAATGCTACTTTTAGGTTTGCTAATATTTTTTTTCTTTTTTTTTTTTTTTTAATATATATATATATATATGTGTATACCTATAGATATATAGATATATCTATCTCTATATATATAAAAAGGTCAGCACCACAGGTTGTCCAGCTTGCATTCTAGACAACTAACAAAACCCTTCAACAATTTAACCATAGTTTAATAGATTTATGGCATTTGGTTTACATATGTTATAAAGCAAAGCTATTAAAACAAGGTAATTCACTTTGCTCACTTTTGCACACAAAGTAATAGTTTAATAAAATGAAAACCAAACAACATTCATTTAAAACCAAAACCATCCTCCCAAAGTACGAAGTTCTAAACCCTAAGCAGAGAGGAGTACTAACAGTTGATAGAGTGGCATATGGTATCAGTCTTGACATACTTTTACATTCACCTCAACCAGAATAGGGAAAGTGAAAGCATTTTATATATATAAAGCAAATTTATATATATAAACAGACTCACTACCAAAACCAGTTAGTAAGAGCGAACAGATTTCATTGTGACGTGAGAGGAGTCAAAGCTGTAATATTCTCTCTCCCCACTGCTGTGTAACTCATTACCAGCAACAGGATTTAAGAAATAAAGGAAATTACAGCTTCTCTGAGCATTCAGCAGAGCTGCCAACTTTATTCTAATACCTGTCCCCACTGGCATTTTTGTCTCGCCAGATCAATCAGCAGGGACACTTCAGCAGACTCTTCCTTTCCTTTCCCCAGTATACTGTCTTTATACTCTGAGCATCTTCAAATAAAAAAAAAACCCCAAAGAAATCAGCCTCCTTCAAAAACAAAGAATACTTTTGTAGTCTTCTCCAGAAACCATTTCTAACTGATTTCCAGAAGGTCAGGAAAACTAAAAGGCTGTTACACTTGTACTGATGATTACTAAAATAATAAAATACTTTAAAAATACATTAGTAATATGCTTGTCTGTGTTGCACTTAGATGTAATATTTTAATCAGATGCATTAGACATTGCATGAATTTCCATACTAGAATCCATGGCTTCAGAAGCTGAAGCATCATTATCTACTTTCTGTTCCACAAACGCTTCTGTTCTGTCTGGAGACTCAACCCTGTTTCTTACTTCTGTAACCCCTGGGTGGTTTTTTCGCAAGTGCTGGTTTAGTGTACCCTGGAAAGGAAAGCATTTTCCACAGATCTCACAGCGAAAGGGTTTGTCATCTGTGTGACCACGAATATGATACTCAAGTTGGTCCTTACGGGTGTATTTCTTTCCACAAAACTTGCACACAAAAGGAGTTATTCCCATGTGCAATCGCATGTGTCGATCAAGGCTCCCTTTCTGGTTGAAAGATTTCCCACAGTAAATACAAATTAGCCTCTCATTGTATGGATACCAATGACCTCTTGTGTTTCTTTCCCGTGGACTATTTTCATATCCGGGATTACTCACCATGGACTCACTGTCAGCCCCTTGCACCAAGCCCTGGACATCACTATGCAAGTGACCTGTAGGTACTCGTTTTTGGCGTGCACGACCTCCTCTGAAACAGCTCAGCATGGACCTTGAAGGACTTGTATTGCTCAGGCTTCCAAAGGTTTCTGACACACCTGTAGCCTGTGATGAGGCATGGGTAAATGAATAAACATGTTGTAAGACAGACCCATAGGAACCAACATTTACTGCCACCACCTGCTCTCCATCCACCATTTCAGTGTGGTATCCATCATCACCAAGGGAAGAGCTATCAGAGCAGCTTGGCCTGTCAGACTTTTCCATTTTAACTTTCACCTCTGCAATCTGACTTTCCCTTACTATCAGGTCTCCTTGCTCATGATCACCTTCAATCTGAATCTCATATTCAGAGATACTCCCGCTGCTCCCTCGGTCTGAATGCCCTTCTTCTTGCAGACGACTACGAAGAGCTTTGCCTGGAGTAGTTTCCATCCGAAGATCGCTGCCTGCTGTTGACTGTCGCACCTGAGAGCAATAGGGAGGAGATATCTCAATAGGGTTGGCAAAGTAGCTGCTGTCTTTAACGCCATTGCGATTCTCTGAATTTTCTTCGGCACCAACAGTGACAGAATCAACATCACCAACACTGATCTTTGAATGGATACTCTCCAGTATCTGCGTGCACTTGTCAATGACGCACTGCATCTGTAGGAAGCTAGCTGCAGTCAGAAAACTGACAACGTCCTTCAGCTGCAAGGACATCCTTCCAGTGTAACAAAAAGAAAGCAACTGTTCAAAAACATTGGGGTTTTTAATAACTGATATAGATAGGCCACTCATAGTGCTTAATGCTGAATGGTCACGAAAATACGGAGAACTGGCAGCTAAGACAGCTTTATGGGCACGGAACGGCTGACCCTGGATGTGCACGATTATGTCACAGAGCTTCCCTTGCAAGCGGAGTTCATTTAACTGGCTCAGAACAGTGTTGCTGTACTCGGGCACATCAAACTGAATGAAACTGCTGCTGTCCATTTCTACAGATGTAAAGAGTAATCTGAAAGAAAAATTAGAAGATTTACAACAGAGAATGAATATGGAGTTTTCCATTTCAAAAATAAATGCTTGCAAATGTTTAATAACCACATTGATCTGTTAAAGGTGCATTACAAGAAAACATTTAGCATAAATACTTGGCATAATAAAAAAAGTAGAGTCTTAATCTACATTTCTTGCATTTCGATAATTTGAATTATCCCTCTGCAACATTCACAACGCAGTTGCTCAGAATACATCACAGACTCTCTGGGACAGTCTGTCCTCAAAGAAACTGCGATTTCATTACCTGGCAAGAAGTGCAGAACAATCCACCCACCCAAAAGAATACCAATTTTATAGCCATTAGGCAAGGTAAACACCCTGAGTAGGTGTTCAAGCCAGGTACTACAGTGCCACTTGCAGGGAACTGCATTGTTAAATTTCCCAAGAATGATTGTTGGAAGGTAGTTCATGAAGTTTGAAAAATCTCCTAAGGAAAAGTCACAGGCATGTGTGTATGTGTGTGCATTTGAAAGAAAAGTGTTTGAGCCACCCATGGACTTTCAACTTTTTTAAAAAAAAATTCTTTTGTGATTTTAATTTTTTTTTAATAAACCACGATGTGAACTTTGAAGCTCATCTGACACAGCAGTGATTTCCTAGCTAGAACAATTTGACATTTAAATTCTAACCTAACTTAAAAGCCATAGGTACTCAAACATGAGGAAAGGGCACTCAAAGAGCCTTTAAAGTAATATATAGAGTTCCAAACAAAAGCTAAAGAAAAGCACTTTCCACAGATTACTATTGTAAAAAGCATACACACACTTTCAGCCTGAGAACGTCGATCTGCAGCATTACCTTACATTTCCAAGACTGGGCACTAATCAAGTGCCCAAGAACCTTCAGACTTTTATTGCTATTCTTGTTCTTATTAATGCAGAAGTCTAAAGACATAATATTGCCACCATACCTGCTTTTCCAATTGAACAAACAGATCTCAACATCATCCATTGACTTCAGATGCAGGAAGCATGTCCAATGTATCAAAATATACTAGCGGATTTTTTTTTCTATTATGTTACATGCTGTAATGGGACATATGGACAATTTAAATCAAATTATGAAAATTCAGGTGTTCTAAAAAGAAAATCAACAGGTAGAAATAGGATTAAAAGTTTAAAAGGAAGAACTGGAGCTCTATCAGCTGACTCTCACTTAAAACTAACATTCGCAACCTTAGCAAATGGAACTTCTTTTCAGCAAACACAAGAAAGCCAGCTTCCTGACTGAACATTGTCTGACTTAGAAAACTGGCAAAAACTCTCACAGAACATTCAAAATCAAGTTATCAGACTTGCTAAACATGTTCTCTAAGCTACCAGTGCCATTATCCATTAAAATGGGTAAACGGGACTTCATTTGAGATTTTTTGGCTGAGATGTAACAGCGAGGAAAAAGACATTTTACAGGCTCTTATATCTGAGGTGGGAAATAAGGACTGCAAGATGGCCAACAGAAGTGATATGACTGCAGCAATCCATTCAGAGATGGCTTTGGCAGGACAGTTCTTTTATTCAGCGAACAAAGCTACAGAACGGTTCAGAGTTGTGAGCTGATACAAGTCAAAAACCAAACAGTACAACACACAACCTATCCCAGTGGTGGGGTAGTTACACGGCAAGATTAACTTTGCTTTTCTGAGCATCCCTGCCTGTTGTGCTGAGAACCACTATCCCAGTCCCATGGGGAAGACAGGAGTTCCAGCAGTTGGATGCATGTTTGTGTCACAAATGAGTGTTTTAAGGTCACTTAAAGAATCACCAGGGAGGAGGGAATGCACCACCACAATCTGTCATCTTCACTTGTGTCTTACAGGGCAGCAAGCTTCTTAGAAACCCAACACAGGAAACTTTTAATTTGTGGGACTTATTAGCTATGCACGGATGCAACATCAGCCATTCCTGATTAAATTTCTCTTTGCTAAATGGAAAAAGAGCTTTTGTTGACCTGAAGTGACATGAATGGACAAGTTACCTGGGTCAGCGACTGTGTACAAACCAAAAGACCAGTCCCCAGCAGCAATAATTTGGCATTCCAGTCAAGGATGTACAGAAAGTTTGTCACGCATGGACAGTGGCCTTCCTCCTTGTCCCATATTTCCCTAAGGGCTCCTACCCAGCGAAATGGAGAATAACTTACTCCTGGAGAAAATATTAAAATATAAATTGTCACCACTAGCACTGGTCCAGACAGAAGGAATGAATTAAGGATAGGCACCTGACAAGAAAGAAGATGGACATTTTATGCCGTACAATGGAGGAAAAAAAAATTATGTTCTTTTCATCATGGCATCTCTAGATGAACTCACAGTTCCTGGGACATGGCCACACATTGAAAATGGACTGTAAACACGTACCGGAGAAAGGGTGAGAAGGACACCAAGGAGACAGGAATCCACAGTGATCCTTGCCCATCATGACTGTTAGAACATCCCATTATCTCCATATGCATATACATATCTGTAAGTAACTCTACATCCTTGTTTTCAGTTGTTTCATCTTTCTTTAGGGAAACAAGCTTATTTTGCTTAGGATGCTAGGATTAAACAGCACATCCTGGCAGTGAGTGGAGAGGATGATGGAGTTAAAGGTCTGTAAGTCTGTTCGTCAGGGTAGCAGAAAAGCAGTAAAAACCTCCAACAGGGATCAAGCGAACACAGTGCTGCTTTTAAAGCAAGCAAACAGGTCAAGTACACACTGCCTAAAAGGCAGTGCACAACAAAATTCTATACCCATCTGCTCCTAAAAAACAAAGTGAACAAGCTACAGCACACACTTGTGACTACTTTTCCACCTTAGTTTCTTCCTTTGCAGACACATGCTTCCTGGGACCGTGAAAACATCTGTGGAAAGCTGGGGTTAAATGACAATTATTTTGAAATACAGCAGCAGTGGGCAGAAGGGAATCCTTCTTCCACTTTCAGCCACAACCTTAAAACTCCAGCTAGAGGAGAACTGACCAGGTTACCAATGGACACCCCATTCAGGAGCAGGCAGGACGGTAGCAGGAACAGCACTGAGGCTGCAGTAATTTTGCCAGGGTTAGTACCAGAGCACCCCAACTACCTTGTATCAACTTGGGAGAGCAAGACCTGGGGGAAAACCTGGGCATTACATGGATCAGAGAAGCAGGCACCACTCGCTATGTTTTGTTGGTGAATAACAGCCAGAAGAAAAATGATCTTATTTATTCCCAAAAGTCCCAAATGTCACTATCTAGAAAATGAAAGTAATCCATAGATTATATTACCATACACAAGAAGGTTTTATTTTATTTGTATATAGGATCAAGTTAGCAGCTCCATAATAAAATTCTAGTAACATTAACCAAAATAATGTTCAGCAGGGTACTGTACTGTAACAATACTCAAATTATTCATCAGTGCTGGCAGAGCAGTAGCACTTTCAAGACAATAGTATTTATGGTTGAAACATTTCTGAAACAGTCCTGGAAGATCACTACAATTTGAAAAGGCTAGTAAGAACCCCTCAGTTTTTTTAACAGCTTCCTCCAAGTTGAAACATCTCCCTAACCTCTTCTCTTTTGGGGTCAGGCATATAGCATTAAACTGAAGCAAAAAGGTACTCTAAAGCACAAATTAACTTTGGACACATCCACTGTATGCTCTAAAGAAAAAAAATTTTCTCTGCAGTTAACCAGACAGTCATAATGAAAATTATACACATAATAATTCTTTACAAAATTAGCACAGGTGAAGAAGAAAAAAAAAAATTGCTCAGTCAGAAGTCCCATTCGGTACCTTTCGTGGTATCTCAGCACATGCAGAGGGAACCTGTGTTATTTAGGCTCAGGATAGTCATATAGAGCAATAGCTCAGAATCACGACAGTTTTATTTGCAATATACAAACTCAAGCATTTGGGGGGTAGTGAGAACTAAGACAACTTCAGCTGGACTCGATCCTCTTGGGTGCCTTCCAACTCAGAATATTCTGTGATTCTGTAAACTCACAGCAGTGTCAGGTACACTCATTGTTAAGAAGTAATGCACTTCATCTTGCTTTAGCTTTCACCCCTGCCTGGGAGTTAGTGTAAAGTTAGGGCAAAGTCCTGTAAAATTTCAGTCTGGACGCCTGTCTATGAATAGGTCCTCTCTTAACCTTTCCTCAAAAGTAGATCAAAGTATTTAAGGTTTTCATGGCTATTATGTATCCAAGAAACTGGCTGAAGGCACAGGCCAAAACTGGATACCAAGTTCACTAAGTCCTAGAAGGGCTATGTATTGAGCCTCCTGTCTATTTCTGTAGGAGATGATCCAGTCACACGCAAAAGAATCATATAAATTCTCTTTGCACCTGCATTACATTTATTCATCAGGGTTTTATACAACAAATGCAGCCCACAAAATGGCTTTAGTAGCAGTGGATCACTGCCCTATGTCCTCAAACAAAAGTGTTTATTGAAGTAACCTGTGAACATCAGAGTAATAGGCATTTAACATTTCTTACTAGATTTCAAAAGAAACTTCCTTTAAAAATTATGTTCTATGAAAACTCTTATTTAATTTAAAAAACAAGAATAGATGTTGACAAACCACGTTAGGTATTTAATTTTACTGACATCATACAGTAGCAGGGGAGAAGCATCGTATAACTATAACACGAAACTGTGTGTCTGCCAACATAGTATTAGTTTCTGCTTCTAAGTCTGCACCTGTTTAATTTCCTTCACTCACTGAAGTATGATTCACCATTCCCATAGCCAGATGAATGACAAAAATTATACTCATTTTAACTCACACTAAGGTGTGAGAAAAGATCCCTTGCATTTTCTTAAATTAGCGCAGCAACAAGGAATCCTTGGGAAAAAAACCACATTACAAACCATTACTGTTGTAGCACGTCTGAAAACAGAATACACAGAAAATCTAGGAGGGTCATAGCAAAAATTAAGACAAAAACAAAACAAAGTACTCCATGACACCAAAAATGCCTCTACCAGGCAACAAGCGACAGGACAAGAGGAAATGGCCTCACCCTGAGGTAAGGGAGGTTCCGGTAGGAAATCAGGAAGAATTTCTTCACTGAAAGGGTTGTTAAGCATTGGAACAGGCTGCCCCGGGAGGTGGTGGAATCACCATCTCTGGAGGTGTTAAATGACTGGATGTGGCGCTCAGTGCTCTGGTCTGGTTGAAAAGGTGGTGATCAGTTAAAGATTTGACTCGATCATCTTAGAGGTCTTTTTCAACTTTAATGATTCTGTCACACTCTCTCCATACACTATGCACTACTCAGAATACAGAGAAAAGGCAAGACAATGAACAGGTATTTGTATAAATCCGTGCACTCCTCCCCTGCATTTTGTAGGGGTTAGTATCTGCACCATCTCTGTGAGAACTCAAGACATCATCGCACATACATATCATCATTCAAGAGAATTTTAACCTAGGAATGTAACCTCATCAGCTGTGATCGTGGAAGTTTTTGGGCAACCATCTTCATCACTCTTACTCCTTTCAGACTGCATTTGCATCACTCTTCATATGTACAGAAGCCACGCTAATTAACACTAGTTGTATCAAAGAAAAACTGCCATCAATTATGTCACAGGCTAGAGGGGTCTCTAAGACACTCTTGAAATAATCTTTGAAAATAGGGAAGAGAGTGATCATAGAACATTTTATCAGCTTATACCTCTCGTAACAGTAAAATATTAATTATCCTTTAAAAGTCAACACATAGTGCCCTTGGATGGCCTTAAACGACGTGTCACACAGCACTGCTACTGTACTGAAATCTGCTGTACTCCAATCCCCAAAGCAGGGTAAGCTACCCCACTGCTAAAAAACAAGAGTTCAATTTTGCAGCCATTAAAAAATCCCAAAACTAAAAGAGGGTAAAAAACCCTCTCTCAATAATTATCTCCCAACAACTGAGATAATTTTTAAGTACAACAAACTTATAATAATACAAGCAGCACTATGCAAATATGTAGAATTGGTTTTTGCATTAATTCTTCACTTCCTCCAAAGTGCCCACTGGAATCAAAGAAGATACAGGCAGTTTGCCCAAATTATCTGTAGGAAAGCACACAACAAGAGGTGCACGTGGCCTATTATTAATTGAAAAATAGCCTTGAAAGTCAGTCTGCTTCATGTCTGGTTTAGGCTACAATACAAAATCAGTTAGGTGAAGACTACACAACAATTTAAAACTTCATTACTTTACCTCAAAAAATGCTGGAAATGCCCCGTTTCCTCAGAAACAGAAGGCAGTAAATGCAGGCTGAACTGTAGTTACTAGAAAACTTAGCTCTTGCACTTTTGTGTTGGTAGATACCAGAAAGCCCCAGTGAAGGTCATCATTCCTTCTCTGCAGCCAGACAGGCCACGTTCTACCCAAAGTACAGCTACAGAGAAACCATACACAAAGCTCCTGCTGGGCAGGTGAGAGCTCCGGCAGTGCTACGGGACACAACATCACCAACTGCCTGGGGAGCAAAGCAGTAACCCCTGACACTCAGCTCAGTAAAGCTTTACTAATTCAAACTTTTGTCTAACAAAAGTTCAAAAGGATTTATTTTTATCTCACCAAGATTCACAACATGATGAACAGAAAATCACTTCAAAGAGTGGATGATTTTAGCATAAAAATAAAATCAATTTATTTAGATGTATGTACATATATGGACACACATGTCAATACCAGGAACACTACAAACTCATTCTCAGTGGTCAGCATGGTGCAGCAGAGATATTATTGGAACTGCATATTTAGCATTTTATAGAAAGAAAAAGGAGCCTCTTATTTGAGCAAATATCCAAAGAAAGCAGATATGAAACTGAAGTCCAAGTGACACATTTGTCCCTTATTCTCTTAACTGTCTTCTTCACAAATGTTTGCCTGTGTGGGAGTGACTGGGGCAAAATGAAACAACTATCAATGCATAACAATAGTTTCACCTAACCCTTAGAAACCTCAATAGAAATAATCTCTAAATCTTGACCCTTGAAATCAAATTACCACAACAGTAGTTACAGGTATGTATCCATTTATGAATGCAAAAAAAAAAAAAAAAAAAAAAAAAAAAAAAAAAAAAAAAAAAAGTTACCTGGAGGCAAACTGGAGATAAGCCAAGATCAAAAGGTACCTTCCAAATCAAACTATTCTATGTGTCTATGATTTCAATATCAACAAAAATATTATGCGAGATAAATAAAACAAAGGGGCCTCTTGGTGATACCAAACCAACAAGATCTTACAAGTAATGATCAGAAACTTTTATTTTGTGCACAAATTTCACAACATCCCCATTATATAATGCTAAATAGCCACATTCGCTGAACATCTGACAACTTTGAGATGTCACTATCATCATAAAAAAACTTCAGCCTATATTTTGAGACTGATTATATATATATAGCCATAATTTCCACCAAGTGGGAAGAGGGCTCTTGAACCTTCTGATATTACAATACTATTTACTACCAAGGTAATACTTCATCACCACTGTCCATTTTAATCTGCCCACTTTTTTTTTTTTTTTTAAATAGTAGCCACTCTTCATCAAATTGTTGACTTTTTGGTTCTGATGTTTCTTTTAAGCAATGAAGTGACTATGTTCTCTAGAGATCAGCAATATTTTTTGCAGCAGATTTACAATAGCTGCGAAGAGCACATTTTCATGGTATTTTCCCAGCTCGCTCCTTGGGATAGATGGAACTGTTCGGAGCTGTCCCTGGACAGGCAACGAAGCTCAGGCACATTCTGATCCAGATGTTGAGGATTCCGTAACATGTAACAACTGCAGTGCAGCTAATCCTACATCACTTTGTTTTCCTTTGAAAACCAGGCTCACCCACATTAATGTTTCCGAGACTGTTCTGCCTTGTTCCAAATTAACTCTCAACTCTGATTTACTCTAAGCCAAATCCACCTCTGCGTGCTGTGCACACCTGCCGGGATTTGGAAAGACCCTTGCATTAGAGAGACTGGGGTTTCACTAGAACTTCCACCTTCTCTGACGGAACAGCAGCAGCTGAAAGGTCCCCGACTCCGGGCAATAAACACCTCCCCGAATGGGGCCAGGTTTGTTCCGCCCCAATCCGCCGTGCCGAGGATTTTACGCCTCGCTCGGGTCAACAGCAGACCCCGACACAGGCGCGTCCGCCCTCCCTCCCCACACGCCGAAGCTGCACCAGAGCCACCGGCTCGGGTTACGCGACAACTCCCGCCGAGGCACGGCCGGGCCAGAGCAGCCTCGACGAAGCCGCTGCCGCCGCTCCAGGCAGCCGAACCGAGCCACGGCCCGCCGGGCCGCGGTCGCCGCCCCCGCAGGGCCTGTCAGGCGCCGGGACCCCTTCCCGAGCACGGCCCCGTCCCAGCTGGGAGCGCCGCGCCGGCCCGAGGGCCAAGCGCCCTTCGCGCGGCCGCTCACCTGGGGCTGTCTGGGGCTCTCACATGGCGGATCCCGGCCGGCCCGGCCCGCTCCCACCGCCGCTTCCCGCCCGCTCCCACAGCCACTCGCACCCGGAACTGATTCCGCTGGCGGCCGTTCCGCTTCCTGGTGACGCCGCGGCAGCGGGCGGTGCCCCCGGGCCGCCCGGGAACCCGCCCCGCTCCCGGCGCGGAGCCCGGGCGCTGCCCGCCGCCGGGTAGGGCGGAACCGCCCTCGCTGCGCGACTCCTCACGAAGGCGGAAGGATTTGAGCATTAGCTGAAGCCGGTACGTACGCGGGTAGAGCTCCTTCGACAACTCTCACGGTGTGCAGCTCCAGAAGAGAACGCGCACTCAGAGCCATACCCCGTTAGGCACTCACAGATGCAGCGAGGGAGCTTTTGGGGGAGGACATCCCCCACTCCAGCTGTGAGCTGCCACTTTCACTGAGCAAAGAATTAAAAAGTTCACCTGTGTTACACTGGCCTTGCAACTCACAGAAATCGCTTCAGCAAGCACGCGCTGACCTTTCTTTTGAGTTATCTTGCGTATGCTTGTAGGTCAGGTAGTGCAACGATTCAGTTTATGAACCAGACAGTTCATGTACTACTTGGGAAGAGTCAGAGCGACTGGTGCCAGTAGGTCCGGCTGGGATATCCACCTGGTCTAACTGGACACCACATTCTGTCTTCTGGAGGTATGTCTTTCTCTCCCTTTAAGACACAGAACAGAGTCTTCATACCTTAGGTATTGAATGCTGATCAGATAAAGCAGCAGCCTGGGAAGCATCCTGGCCAGGGCACAAATAACAGAGTTAACAAACACACAGACAAACTGTATTTGTTCACTCAGATAAAAAAAACTCAAGCAACTAATTCTGAACAGGCAGAAAACTTTAGGCTTATTCTTCCGTGTTCAGTAAATGTAGCCAAAATAGAAAATTAATTTTCTTGTACCATATTCCATTTGAATTTGCTGAAGACTGTTACACAAATACTGACTTCTCCAGGTATTAACTGAACATGCTTTCAATGAGAGCGAGCTCATTTTTTGCTTAGGTAGCAAGCAGCAGCTGGTATGGTTCCTTGAGGACTGAGCAGATGGAGCTTGGACAAAATCAAGTGTTCAGTATGAGTACCTAAATTTAGTCAGGGAGAGAAGGAATCCTCACAGGAAGGTAAGGGAAACTTAATCTTTAATACTTTCCACAGCATGAAATTTCTTTTATACTTAGACAAGAAAAAAATCTATGTTACCTGTACCTACTTCAAATGTACCAAGAGGTCTTTGGGACATGCAGTTGCTGCTACTATGGAGTGAGTGTTCTGGAATTTTCCTAACAGCATGTACATTCTGTATTGTAACTTCAGAGATCACCATTCTGCAAAAACCAGTTACAACAAAGCCTGTTTGATAAATTTGAACTAGCATGGAAGCTAATTACCTAAAGCAGCAAAGAAATGGGCCCAATGCCACAAATTCATCAAACTTACTGTGTCTTAAAAATCAGGTTTTAGTTTAGTGTTTTCTTAGACTAGGCTGGCATGTTATCATTATTTCAAGAAGACACATTACTAGATACACTTTTTTATATATTTAATAAAGTTATATATCAACAACTTTTGGATTTGTACTTTTGTTTAAGCACTTATTTTGGCAAAGTGAAATATTAAATACTAGTACTGGACATGCATTCCTTTCATTCAAGCTTAAGAAAACATTTACAAAGTTGACAGATAACATTTATTAAAACATGTTATACAAAAAAAGGGGCGTGGGACTCTTCTATAAGAAGAAAATATTGAACAGTAACATTAAATTAAAACCATGCTGTACAATTAGGACAGCAATATTTATAGACGAAACTATCCAACCTCTGCAATACAGGCATAACATCTCACAAAATATCAAGATATGCAAATTTACTATTATAAATGACTTGTTTAGAATAAAAACTTATAGCTCATTAAGGAAGATTCACTTGACTTGCATAAACAGTTACATTTCTGAAAGAAATATGGAATCCCATGAATTAAAAAAAAAAGGAGCAGCAATCAACGGACACAGGCTTCAAGCAAAAATCAGAACTTGCAATTTAATCACATTAAAAATATACGATTTTCTTTTCCAGCATCTTCCCCTAGGCCACTGACAGTTTACAGCTAATAGCTAAAGAAGCCAAGCTATCCAATGAAGCATTTAAAAGACAAAAAACCAACTTCCTTTGTTGCTTAGAGAAAGGTCCTAATTCTGTTACAGCAAAACACTCAATATACTGCTGTAGGCTCTCATAATTCTGAGACAGGTCACCTTGCTGGCACCCAGGCAAAAGTATTAAGATTACAAACCCTGATGTGCCTCCATTCTTTCAGGCTCAGTAATACTGGAACACTCATTACATCAGCCTTTGATCATCTGCCTTGCTTATGATACAGGATGGTTTCTCAACCTCAGCCACACCTCAGATGAAAAAAGCTGTGACCAAACACTGTACTGACAATACCTTCTGGGGTCTATCTGCTCACCATAAAACAAACAAGGAAAGTTTAAAAAATGAAACAACAAAAAAGCACCCCGCAAACCAACACTGGTATGTGAAATAGGAACCTTCTCCCTCAAAAGGGTCTGCTATACACCTAAGCAGATTTTAACCCTGCTAAGAGTTGAATTTTTCAGAATGGTAGTTGCACAGATTCCATGGTAATTAACATCTTAGTTACAAAACGGAATGAAAAGGAACTTAGCTGCAGTATCATTAAGTCTTCTTACCACTGCTAGGACAATGAATGGCTTCAAAGCAGCAGGAAAGTCTGAAAGCCGCCTGGGTGTACAATATTGCTGGCTATAAGAAGACACTCACTTTACTACAGCCAACAGCCACATCATTGAAGGTAATGAAGCACATAGGAAGATTAATGAAAGTCATCATATACATATGCATTCATATTATATATATATATGGATTGCTTCCCTCCTCCCCACAAACAGGAAGTAATTTTTCGTACCTTCAACAAGACCACTCCATTAGCAAAGATCAGAAGCTTGACAGAAGCTGCGTCTGTATATCTTGGCTTGCTATGTTCAACTGCACTAGCCACCAGTGGCAGGGACTGCACGGGCTGACGCGCGGCCAGAGGTTGCGAACTGCCCTGTGCTAGTGAAAAGAAGTTCAGCCTGCACAAAAAATGAAAGTGAACAATCCAAGCCAAAATCTCAACCAGAGGTGCACATAATGCTTCTGCTTAAACATACTTAAGGAAGAATGGCAGCTACTAGCAAGAGGTGCAGGGAGACACATGGAGAAAATGCTCCTGGGTATATGTGGAGAAACTGAAGAGCTGCTCTTGGGAAAACACCTGAAGAAGTCACTGAGAACATGTACAGACATACTCACAGAAGGACACACTCTCCACCTGAGGAGATTCACTTCTAAGAGGACTTTGGCCTACAGCTAAGCCCTGCCAGAGCAGGTACACCTCTGAAATAACTGAATTCCACAGGAGAACCAAGCTGGAACAGACACATCCCTGAAGGGACAGTGTCACCATGAACAGTGACACTGACCAGACCAGAGCACCAGAGGACACCCACTAAGAAATGAAGAGCATCAGAAAGGAAGTGTGCATATGAGCCCAACTCCTGTGTTACCTGTCACCTTACAAAAGGAAATGGCAGGAGCTGAATACAGCTCTTGGTGAAAGCAAGGGAAACTGAGACTACAAAGGCAGGGAGAAGAGGTGTTAGACTTCAGCTGAGCCCGAGGAAGATGGTTTAAGTAATTTTTTATCTTTCCCCCCCAATACCTGAAATGGTGATTAGAAGTTTGACAAAGGGCAATAAACTGAATTCAAGAGAAACACCACAAGACAGCTGTTTCACCTGTGAGATGCAAAAGTAAGGATTTTAGACATGTATCGCAAGCTGCCCTTAAATCATCAGTCCTCTCAATCTGATCTCATGACAATCAGATCAGTATTTTCCTGCAATCAATTGGATTCATGTAGATTAACAGCAGAAAGCCAAATGCTACAAAATCAGTGGAGCAACATTTGTTGGACTTTCAAGACAATGCCATAATATGGGGTAAAACAGCAATAGGCAAATACTAAAAAAAGTTACTATTCATGCTAAGTCATTAAAAAAGTACTTGGTTCTATAATATGATCTACTGAACCTGTTATAAAACCTTTAAAGTGTCTCTCGCAGTACATTTGATTTTAAAGCTTTATTTCAAAGTAATCTTACTGCAAATAGAAGTAATGTTAAACCTAGAAATATCCCATATAAAAGTCATTCCAAGCTGGTAAAAGAAACAGTTTTGCTGGCAGCTCTGTAGGATGGTCTGGGTTCGACATATTTATTGATTTTTTTCACCGTATTTTTCAGACTGGTGTTTCTGTCCAGCCTTTTTTATGGTTAAATGGGAAGAGGCACCCTTAACCTTTTTATGCAAAACTAAAGTGACAATTGGAAAGGGGCTGAGAACTGATGTAATACACAAGATCATTCTTGAAATGAGTATGAGAATAAACACCCTGCACATGTTCAAGGCCAGGCTGGATGGGGCTCTGAGCAACATGGCCTAGTTGAAGGTGTCCATGCCTATGGCAGGGGGGTGGAAGTAGATGACCTTCAAAGTCTCCTTCCAACCCAAACCATTCTATGATTCTAATGCCTTCCTTCAGATGGGATGATGGTACTTGCAGAAATGACGCCATGTATGTGGTAACGCCTTGGAGAATGGAAAAATGGGGCCACTGAGTGCAAGAACCCTTTCCTCTACCCTCATGTAAACAGGCAAGCATTAAAGTATTTTTTAGTATTAAAAAAGACAGTGTTAGCAGTGTGTAAACAAACCATAGAGGGAATATAATTTCTAAGTTTAAAAAACGTACTTATAAAGTTTTATGGTTTGTTTGGTTTTTTGTTGGTTTTTTTGTTGGTTTTTTTGTTTTATTTTTTTTTTGTTTAAATACAAAGTGCTTCTATACATTAAGCAGGTTACAGTGTTAGTGAGCAAAATCCCTGTTTTGTACCTTGATCACAAAGGTTAAACATGGCCACCATGGTTTCTGTAGAGTTCAATTAAGTGCTAAGAATAGGAACTCTTGTGGTGCTGATCATTCATGCCCATTGCCAGCAATGGGTTCATTGTACTTGGGAACATCTATTTTAACAAAATTCCATATGAAAAAATATTTGAAGCATTAGAAGATCAATAATTAAGAGCATCTTAAAAAAAAAAAAATGGTTTTAAAGTAGAATGCCAGTAAAGAAATTACAGTAATTACAGCTCACTGAGTAGAAAACCCTCAGCTTGCAGCAGACATTCATTTTCAGGATACAGTTGAGTTGTATCTTAAGACAATTTGTAACTGGGAGTTCAAAAAAGAATCTGAAGTGTAATAATCTTTGTGTGATTTTGCTTCACCATACAGGGTCATCTGTTTCAGTACATTATCCTGCACACAGCAGTGCCTAAGACAGAAATTGGGGCCAGACAGGCTTAGGTCTTTAATGCTGGTTAACATTTTCCCCATGTGAACAGCACTATACTTGGATGTCACCTCTTTCTATTATATTCTATGTATATTCTAAAGGCTCTTTCCTTTTCATATTTCAGTAAGCTACTAAGAAGCTTTTGCTTACTAAGAAGCAATTGCTTTTGCATTGGACTGCATTAAGCTTTAAACCCCAAAATCCTGTTGTCCCCTTTAAAACGGATGCTTTTACTCTATCTGCAGAGCTGGCAGCATCTCTTAGAGCTATACACACTCCTCCATCTGTCTCCACGAATGAGAGCCCCACACACAGATCCTCATCCTGACAAAGAACAAGTGTCACTTTCCCAGCAAAAATCCCAACTTCAGACGTAAGCATGGTACCATGTTCTGCAGTACCATTAGAAGATCCAAATGACATACTTCCTACTTTTTTCCACAAGCAACTTCATTTGAGCAAGTAAACAACTCTGCTTGTGATCACCAGTCACAGTAGTTCAGTACCAAGAATCTGTATTACAGTTCTTACTATTCAAACAGTAAAGAATTAGAAGTATAAATACGTATCAATGACTACATAATTTTCCTAAAGCAGGTTTCTAAAACTAGATAGAAGTTCTCAGAGAAGTTTTTGTACCAATAACAAGTCAGTTCATGAATCCAGAGTTTGGTACTTGCTACTGTAGTAAGCCACAAAAATTTGAACAGAAATTTACAGTTTAAATATTTGATTATTTTGACTAAGTTCCAAATGTTACATCTTTTTGTTGGTTTCTTTTTTTTTTTTACAAGACATACTTATTACACATACTTCTAGAAGCTCTCACAACGTAGTAATTAAAATCTAATGAAGTCAAGAGTCGTACAGCATTAGACCCTAGAGGAGCAAGGATAAAGTATACTTAACATATACTGAAGCTTATATGTAAGTGCATTACAGACTCTAAATAGAAATCAGCACAAAATTAGACATTTGTTTTACTGAAGATATATTAAAAAAACAGAAGACAGATAAAGGAAAGCCAAACCACCTTTACCACTGCCTTTCATTAAGCAATACAGCAAAGGCTACTGAATGATGCACACTACCTAAGGATGCATGTTAAGTATGTTGGCAGTCTTCACCTTGAGGTGGAATTCTAATTTTTTTTTCTTCATTAAAATGTGAATCGTATAACGCGTTTGGTCATCTTCATTTTCTTTTCCATTAAGTCATTCTACCTGAATTCCTGGTACATCTAAGTATTTTCAGGATTTTTGTCAATTTAGAGCTGAGTTTTACTGTGAATTTAGATGACTTAGAAATACAAGACGGCTTCTAAATACTGCTGTGATTACAATGTCAGACCTCATTTTGCAGGCACCTTTCAGATTAACCACATGCACTTCACACACTGAACACCTGAAGTAATACTGCAGAAAGCAAAATATGTTTTTCTGTTTATACCAGCATACTCATTAAAACTTGTTTTTTTGAGAACGTACAATAGCAAGTACCAGACATTATTTGCATAATGAGTTTATTTTTCTTACTCTACTAAACAAATGTAAGCACTCATGTCTTAGTTCATCTCAGTAGTACTCTGCTCAGCTTTAGAAGCCTGATAGGACTTGGTACAAGAGGTCACATGCCGATGAAAACTGTCCCGCCACATAAATCTTTTCCCACAGATGTTACACTCATATGGTTTTATGCCTGTATGAATTTTCATATGGCCTACAAGATGGTGTTTCATTTTGAATTTCTTACCACAGACACCACAGCCATAAGGTCGAAGACCAAGGTGCATACTCATATGCCGATCTCTCTGACTTTTGTGTGTAAAGCTTTTTCCACACTGACAAGGATAGAGCTTATCGGCATGGGAGAATCCAGTGAGAGACGTTTCTTCTTTAATCCCGGCAGCCATATCAATGCTTTCACCATAGCCTGCTGCCATCATAAGATCCTGTCTGTGAGCACTTAAATTTCCATCTGCCCTTTCACCGGAAAATTCTTCCATAGACGAGCCATAGAAGTCAACTTGTTCATCATAATTACTTTCATCTGCCTGTTCATCAAATTCTGCTTCCATCTTTTTGTCACCTATGTGAAAATCTTCAACACCCGAAGACTGGATTGAGTGATCTGCCTGGATGGCATTCATGGATTCAGAAACTTGGTGTTCATCATAAGGATTATCAACGCCTTCGCAGTCTTGTTCAAACCTTTCTGGTTTCACATGGATCCACCGCTTGTGAGACATGATGCTGGGTTTGCTATACATTGGTCTGGTATACTGGTACTCTGCACTATCACTAGTTCCTTCTTCGCCATCCTGACTGGTCATTCCAGTGCTAAGTCTATCGTGTTCTGTTGAAGAATTACTGGGAAGGTACTCGTGTTCTGTCAGCTGACATGACAGTTCATCTTTAGAGCTCTCTTCTTCATTTTCACCATCCCTTAGTTCCTGCACTTTGTGGAATTCTGTCTGTCCTCCAGAGCCAAGTTCAAAGGTTTCAACAAGGCCATTGTAGCTACTACTGCTTGGGGACTGATGGTCACTGCCATGATTCATCTTCTGACACAGAACTGTTGGGTTCCCCTCAAGCACTTCAGTGCACTTATCCACTACATGCCACATCTGAAGGAAACTTGCTGCTGTCAGATAACTAACAATTTCTGGCGCAGGCATTACCAGCCGGCCTGTATAGGTAGACAGAAGAATGTTTTCAAATACTCTGGGATTCATCACATCAGGCAGGACTATTCGCCTGCTGTTTTTCAGAAGAACCTGATCACAGAAGTAAGGTGAACTAGCTGCAAGAACAGCTTTATGGGCTCTGAAGAGATGGCCCTGAACCACAATGGACACATCACATAATTGTCCTTGCTGGCGCTGTTGGTTTAACTTCTGCAAAATGGTGCTAGAAAAATCTGGAAATTCCACTCGAAAGGAGCTTGACCCAGACTCCATTTCATTACAAATTTAGTGTTGTGCTACAAGAAAAAAAAAAAAAAATTAGAAATTCTGCTTAATCAAGTACTGACCTTTCCATTTTCTTTTTTTCTTAACACACTCACATGGAACTCAACACAACATTTTCTGGAACCTTTTGCCACTGTTGTATTTCTCTCAAGCCACCTCATTTCTCTCTTCTGAAAGCCGTACTAAGGCCATAAATTGCTATGCCAGCATATTTTGTTGTGTTTCTTCTCTCCAAGAGGACTCATCAACTACAGCAGGAACTACAAACAGCAAGTTACTCAGTTGAGATAGATGAAGCATTTCAAACATGAGTTTAGGCTAATGAAACTGTTATTTCATGAAATTATACAGTAGAGTTCTAACTCCAGGATGTCCCAAAGTTTGTACCAGCACGTGAAAGATTCTGTATTTCAAATGCCCACTAAATAATCTCATTGATCTCCCAATAAACACTGACTTTACTCATGAAATATTTCACTTAAGATCAAGTTTTCAAAAGCAACTGTATCAACTCACAGGATGACACTGGAAGCACAGGCAGAACCCCATTAAGAATGAGGCTTATGACCCTTCTCATGCATTTCCCTATTGTTTTATTAATTGAAAGATGGAACAGCAGCAGCTTGTACAGTTTTTAATTCCAAACTTATTGAGATATTATTATAACACTCCTTTTAGGGAAATCATACAGAATTTAAAATGTCAATCAAGAAACTGATATCTTTGCTGCACAGAACTTTTCCTGCCTGTACCTTGTGTATTTGTAACAACATAACAATTACATGCCAGAACCTCAGCTAAGAGCTCCCAGATTTTCACACCTGTATTCCCACATCATCCAGATGTCTTACTACAAAGTTAACAGCCCTTTAAGCAGTAATACAACTTTTTAAAATGCATACTTGAAATTTTAAATTGAATTTGAGATAAATTTGCATGTTATTGTAATTAGAAATGACAGAAGTTTAAATGCAACTATGAAAGACCAACATTAACTGTCTGAGTAAGTTAAACTTGTGCAATTCTTCTATTTGAAAATGTGTAAATTGAGTGCAATGGGATTGCTGAAGAGCCGTGGAGCAGCAAGTGGTTTCCTCTGTCAAGTTCCATGACGTTGCCACCCACATAATCACAAAAGACCACCTTTAAATTTACTGTCTTCAGCACTCCTCAGGTTCTTTTCCTCAAAGCACTAGCCCTCTTCAGAACAGAATCAGCTACCAGTAATTTTCCAGTGAGCAACAGAATACTGCACCTGCCAGTTCAATTATTCTTACCACTTTGCTTAAAACAATTTGAAATAATTATTTAAGTATTTCAAGTTATTTTATACCTTGTGTATATTATGTCTATTTTTTGAAACTATCAGATTTTTTTTTATACAGATGCAGTTCCTTACCTCCCTTTAGAATATTCTCAGATTTAAGATTCTATTTTTCAATACCTGCCTACAAAAAAAAAAAACCAACCTTCAGGAGACGTTAAACTGAAATTTAAAGACAGATGCCTATAAAACTTATATACAATTACTGGTAATCTAAACTGCCATCTTTAAGCAGGGAGTCACTATGTCACCACAAAAACATTTCCAGATGATAGCAGACTTTTTTATATTTTAAGTTCTCATGAAGACAAAATGTAAGTGAAGTATTTTCAATTATCAAAGCCATACCAGTCAAGCAAACCGGTTTTCCAAAGGGATTTCACTTCCTCCTTCTGCACTGTGTTGTTTTGCACTTCCTTTACTCCAAACTCATAAAGAACAAAGTCCTTCTACTTCAGTTAATAAAAAAATAATCTCCATACTAGAGCACTGAGTAGAACATAAAAGGCAGATGTAAGTTGCTTTAAAATAACATTACTTCTAATAAGTGCTAGCAAGGAGTTACTTCCCTTCTCCCCGCGCAGGCCTGCAGATACTGATCTCTCACCGTCCCAGCGCCCCCGCGGTACTGCCGCGGCCGCACGGGCAAGGCCCGGCCGGGAGCCGCTCCAGCCCACGGCACCGGACAGGCCCCAGCGCTTCCCGCAGCGGCGCGGACCGCCCGAAGGCTCCGGCCGGAGCGGCCCCCGCCGCCCGTTCCCGCCGGGGACACGGACCCGGCCCCACAGAGCGCGGCACCGGCTGACGCGGGGCGTGGGAAGGCCTCGCGCGCCGCGCCGCCCCGCCCCAGCACGGACCCGCGGACCGGGCTCGACGGCAGCACGGCCTCCCGGGGGCCACGAGCGGCAGCGTCTCACCTGCGGGTCGCGACGTCTCTCTCATAGCGGGACGCTGCCGGTGCGGGTGACGGCCCCGGCCCCAGCCCTACCCGCGCCCAGCCCGGCCCACACCGGAAGCAGCTACCCCCCTTCCTGCGGGCACTTCCGCGTCCCGGTCACGTGGGGCCGGGCGAGGCCGTTTCCTGCCGGCGGGCGGCTGTTACCCGCGGCGGCCGCGGCGCTCCCTGCTGCTTCCGCTTGCGAGCGGATGGCTTTGACTGGAGCGCTCAGTACGAGCGATTCGCATCGCCAAACCCCCTGGGTCGAGATCCCCTCCCCTCTCTTCCCCCTTTGCGCCGCAGCTGCTACCCAGGGCAATATTCTCAGCGCTGCTGTGGGCGCTGCTAGGAGGGGACCGCCAGACAGTACAACTGAAGCCCGCTGTCCTCGGCGGGCGCTGGCTCGGCCCGCGTGTTCCGCACAGATGACTGATGTGCGGGAGCACAGGAATTGTCCCACAGCCAAACCATTCCAGCCGCCCCGGCACAGCCGTGCTGGAGCTTTGGCACAGCTCAGCCACGGGCCCGCCCCGCCGAGGCCCGCAGGGGGCGCCGCTCCCCGCCTGGGCCGGCTTCGCTGGCGCGACCCGAAATCCGCCCCTTTCTGCGGGAAAACTTCCCAAATGACTTATAAGAATGTAATATTAATTATGCTTAGTCTTAATATTTTTTTAAAGACAACGGACGACAATATCTCAGTTTTTAAATTGATCACAAAGGGTTCAGCCGGGCCGGCCCTCCCAGCTGGCCCAGGCTGGTTCCGCCGCGCAGCGGCCTCGGCAAAACTGAACCGGAGCACGAGGTTCTGTGAGGCAGAGTGGTGCCGGCTCTCCGCTCGTGTCACCTGCAAGCCTCACCTGACCGAAAGCCGTGAAAGTTTTCTGTGGCTGAACTGGAACAAGGCAACCTGCTAAAACCCTGGGGTAGGGGGGTGAGCAAGCAGTTCCACGGGAGCTAAAGAAGTTGTCTTAGACAGAAGCCATCCCCGTTTTAGCAAGTACTGTATCTGAGCAGAATTTGGTCTATTGCCTATATTTTCAAGTCTGGTAATGCACATTCATATATTAAGTACATATCCTTCCTACATTAGTGGGAATCCTAATAAAAACTTTAATACAAAAATGAGAAAAGAGACAATGTTTAACACGACACAATTATGTAGTTGTCTCTTATAGGCATTATGAGAGTACATGACCAAATAAAGCACTACATAAGAATGTTAAACAGTAGGGCAAGGAAGTTCTGAGAGATGAAATAGCACACAGCTAACCGAAGCACATGTTTCGGCCTGTGTGGAGAACAACGTGATCCCACAGTAAGAAGTGCAAAGTGTTGCAAAAAGTGAATGATGATTTATAGAGTAGATGTGAAATCAACTCACAACAGAAGAGAACTCAGCTCAACCTTCAGTAACATAAACAGCAGCAGGGGCTGCTCTGGCAGCCCTTGTTGCGCTTTCAGGAGACAAGAGGAGTAAGGGCTCAGTTGCTCCAGGTGTGGGGAGGCAAGTACTCCCTAGTGGTAGGCAAGTTGTTCATGTATAGCCTCACAAGGGTCATCTAACTTCCACCACAACTGATTGCACAAGCCACTTCTGTAGGGAGGTATTGTGGATTTTCTCTCCAGACTACCATACTATTAACTCTGCACCTTGCTTGGTCTGCCAGGTAGCTTTCCTAAGCATTTGGATAGGAAAGCAACCATGTACTCCACTTTTTAAGTAAGAGATTTCTGTAAAGAGTCAAAACACACACACAATTGATACCTGACTCAACGAGCTTCATCCTCTGGCTATGACAGCACCACGATTCCCCAGCAGGAAGCCCACAACAGCGTATCTCAGTTTTGAAGATATCCCAACTCATGCCAAGTTCATACTGCAAACTGAGATCTCAGTGAGAGTCTTAAAAGCTCCTGCTACCTTCTCTGCTAAAATGGTGCTGATGGTTCTTCACCTGCCAGACTCCTCTGCCCTCCTTGCTTTGAAATGGCCTCTGTCTCTGCCATGTCTAATAGAAGCCAACTGGGATGGGAATTGTCTGGTACACCTCTGAACTATGGAGTAGAATTCTGAGATCATGGTGAAGAATTACAAACCAAACCCTCATTTTCTCTCTCATGATTTTGGAAGCTACTAAATTCTTTGCTAAGATGGATTTCTACATTTATGTGATAGAGCATCTTAAACAGGATTAATAAATAATAAAGCATTGTCCTCTGTCCCACCTGATTCTTTGCCAGTCATGAAGTCTTGAATTTTCTTCAAGTTTAAAGAATACATACAACCTTGCTCTTTTTCATAACATTGTCAGTGAAAGATGTGGAATATTATATTGGCTCAGCGTTTATACTGAATTAGCACTGGCAGTCCCAGTTAAGAGAAAGGATAACACAGGGCTGAGTAATGAATAAACAGAGGATGTTCCTGCACAAATGTTTGTTGAAAAAGGGATGCAATACATGGCAGCTGGCTGCAGCACATTTAGTGGATGGAATAAGTGGGAGAAGAGCATTGTGGTGTGAGTCATATATGATTATTATTTGAAATACAGAAAAAATCATTCTATATGGTAAAGAAACAGAGAGAACTCAAATTAGCATGGAAACTGCAGTGCTGTGAGCTCCTTTAAAGATTTACTTTTCAGGGTTTGGGGAATTAACCGCTACTTTTGCTACCATTTTCTGCTTTCCTGCTCCAGCATTTTCTTCAGGAAAAAAAAAATCATGTTTTTAAAGGTAAAATCTGCTACAGTGCCAGTTATGATTAATCATGAGTGTGGCCTGAAAAGCATTTTGGATTGCCTCCCTGTGATCAGTTCTGCAGTCTTCATGTGATAACACTGACTGCAGGGGCAGGGCTGCAGGGTCAAAGCTAGTTTATTAAATCAAAATTCATATTTTACAAAGGAAGCGAATGGAAACAGCATTAACTAATGTTTGTATGTTTTACTTTTTCCTGAGGTTATGGAAGTTTGGGTCAAATTAATGAATGATCATTCATCTAAGCTTAAAGACCATAATTTTTCTCCCTTGAATGCTTTTTTTATTACAGTATGTTTTTTTAACTCCTCTGTACTCCCTGCTGTGATTCATTTAAATAATTTATTTTTCGGGCAGTGGTTTTCATACCTTTTTCATTATAACAAGAAATACAATGTTCGAATAAGTGAGCTGAAAGGGAATTTTTTTCTTGACATTTGATAGACTGACATATATGTCTTTCCAAAGAATACTTGCTTGGATTTTGAGATGGAGATAGTCTGCATCACCTTGTGTTGGTAAACAAAAGGTCTCTATAATTCTTGCATGAAAAGATTCTACAGTTCTATGAGGACAACTGCAGCTTTAGCTTCACTCTGATGGTGAAAAAAATGTCCTTAGGTCTGTCCCATAGTGTTCATATATTCTGAAAGTTTGTATTCTTGGTAAATCTAGTAAGATGACACTGGTTATACTTTGCTGTATGAGTCAGACTTTAACTACCAAACTACTGAGAAGGGCAAACTGGTACTTGTGGATTCTGTGTAGTTACACAGAAAAGTTTCCTTCTCCAAGAAACTTGAGGTTCGATGCCACAGACCCTGCTCAGATAAACCTCTTGCTGATTTTCAGTGCTGGAGAACTTGTCCCAGGGACAAATAGGGAGGGTATTTTTTCTTTAATCAGCTTCTTCATATTTTTAAAATTTCTTTCTTTAAGTGAGAATAAAAAATTGATACAGCTATAATTATGTAGGGCAGGTCATTTTTATGTTGTCAGTTTTGGTTTTACATTTGTATAAAATTTTACATTTCAGCAGACAGACACTGTCACTAAATGCACTGTAGCACTTTTGCTCAGAAATACAGCAATCCATTAAGCTCCCCATTATATTATTGAAGAATTAAAAAACCAGTGAGCATTGATGGAAGTCTAGGAAATAATTATGTATATATCAAATATTTATTGTTTGCTCATAGAAAAGGGAATGCCACAATGATAAGACAGATACACTTTACAATGTAACAAAAAAAAAAAAGTAAAATTTTATAGCACTCATCAAGAACAGGAAAGTATTCAGTTCCACAACACCCTTAAATTTTAAACAGACACACATTGCAAAATCCCTTGAGCAAAGCTTAAATAATACATTATAAAAATATAAATTTCATTCTGCTTCTCCCCAAAAAGGGAAGGCTGTGTGCTGAGAAGACCATCCTGTGTTGAAAATAGACTCCAACACTGATGCATGCAGAAAACAAACCAGCCAAACAAAACCCCATTTATGATCCAGCTATAGACTTGTGTTTATTGTACTTATAAAATATACATAGCCTTTTATTGAATTGCCTGCTGTCAAAATCTGCAAGAATTTTATTGCTTTTTACTGTCCTGGAGAGGAATAAAGCAGCAGCCTCTGTGTAATTTCATAAGAAGCAAGGACACTAAATCTAATTTTGCTGGATATGGGCTCAATCATAAAAAAACATGCAATGACCAAAATTTAGAATTTTGGAAAACAGAGTATCTTTATGTTTCTCCTCATTTGTATTTTCGAAACAATTTCTATTATATTTATATCTGAACACATACCACATCACACTGCAATGTGTGCACTATTGTAGGCTTCGCATTTATGTATTTCCCATGATAGGTGCATGAGTCTGTTCCAGTATTAAATCAGGGTTTGAGTCTGTGCCCTTTACAGCAGTATCTCCTTTCTTTCACTTTGAAACGGGGTGGAGTGAACTCTGCAATATGATGGGAATAAGGTGGACTTGACTATTGAACAAAATACTTTCCTTGCCTTTTATTGCCTTTCCTCTGAACTTAATGAAGGATCAAAGCATGACATACCCAGACTGTCTCCAGAGAAGCCACTATCCTGGAACTTGAAAATTGGGATATCATTTTAAAGTAAAATGTGTAGTTTAGAAATTTCTCAACAAGATTCACAGTATGCTTCTGTTGGCTGTGTTTCCAGCCTTGGGATCCACTGGGTCTTTCCCAAATTTCCCAGATATCCGCGAGAATACTGGACCAATACATGCCTAGTTGTTTGTCACATACTTTCAGGGGTGAAATAAAACTCTCAAAAAATTATTTGACCTCCTATTTGCCAAATATTGATGTTGAGCAACAAGGTCAGTTTAACAGTTCAAGGAAAAAGTAGGAAGAAAAAAGTACTTTTCTATTATAAGTTTTGTAGTTTTACATGAAGGAAGGACATGAAGGAGCTGCTATTACCAAGCATGGCCCGTCTGCTCTTATTCTGGAGGGTTCCAAAGCACTTCACAGTTTAAAGTTCTGATGCAGCTTTGACCAAAGTCCTTGAAACTTTGATCAATGGGAACTGAAGATGTACAGAATCAAACTGTTAAATTAATAACATTTCAGGACAGACAGTCAAGAAGAAATAATAATCCTACTGAAAGCTTTGAATGCAAGGGGATATGAGAGGAGAAAATTTAAAGAAGGAGCAGTATTGCACCCAGATGACTGAGACAAAAAAATCGTCTTCTCAGCACAGGACCTATGAGTAAGAGACTCATTCTGTTGCTACCAGAAGACTACAGCACCTCAGTCACAGTGAAGTACGGAATGGCCTGGAAGGAGGATTTTCTTGTAATGCCAGCTGAAAAGCCCCTCAGTCATAATAACACCTGCCTGTAAGTCATAAACTTGTTGCTATCCAGAGTGTTGAAAATCCTTACTCACCTTTTAATCTGAATTTTGTTTGTAAAGGCTATTAAAGTTTGAATTAGCTATGTTTTCATGTAAAAATAGTGAATTTCATCCCAGGGGAAACAGTTGGGCTTCATTTGAGTAAATAGAATAAATTCTCCTTAGGATGAATTTGAGTATTGTCACAAAATTCTGTAAAAAGAAGTTTGTGCCTGTATGGGAAAACTCATTAAGAAAAATCTGTAAAGCAGAAAAACATTTTAGCTCAGCTTTAATATAGCAGCTAGGGGGAGGATGCCTCTCTGATGTTGAGGTGGTAGCTTTGGCCAGTGCATGGTTGCCCTGCCCATCGCTGGGGATGGACGGAGCCCGTTTAAGGCAGGCAGCAGATCCAGCCATTGAGTGACCCCATGGGATGCCAATGGGCACATTGAGGGGCTGAGGGAGGTGGGCTGTCCTGTCCCACCCTGTTCGAGGTGCTGCATGGAAAGTGCAGATGTGGCTGGAAGCACTTCAAAATTTACTTCTAAATTGTGGTGGTTGTTATAGAAGTTTTCTGAGGGGGAAAAAAGAAAATTGTGTGTCACGTGCCTCAAAAAATGTGTCTTATTCTCAGACATTTCTTTACACAATGTGTTTGTGTTCTATCTGAATTTCTTTTGGTCTTTTTTTTTTTTGGAACTGCACAGGCACTTATGAGGGGATACCTCTCTGGAAGCACCATGGACAAAAAAAAAGGGTAAAAAATTATTTAACATCACATGCTGTATCCTGGTATTTTCAAGAAGCAGCTTGATGCCAAAGACTGCAAGTAGATATGTATTTTTGGAATAAACTGATACCACGCTCCTGCAAGAATCATTTGTTATCAGATGCTGTCTCTTTAAAGCTCTTAGATATAGGATACCTGCAAAAATTCAATTAATTCTTTCTTGTGAAACAATCTGATTCTAAGTCTTTTACTGTCTAAATTCTGTCACAAGGCCAGGAATGAGCCATAGAGCACTGTGTATGTACTGATGCTGTCTATTCTTTCAGCAACCTCAGTGAAAAAGGTACTCAAATGGAGCTTAAACGTGTAGTTACTGAGAAAAAATAGCCACATTAACCTTTCCTCAGATGTACAGTCATGAGAGTTACCCATGTATGAAGGACTAAAACTTTGAGCATATCACTGGTAGAGGGTCAAAAAGGGTCAGAAAGGGTCAGCCATTTGAGGAAAAATTAACTCTGTGCATGGATCCTCTGAAACTTCTGCTTGATTCCTAAAAGCATATCTCTGGAGAACTGCTCAAACTGGGAGTGTGCTGGGATCTGCTCATGCAGGGCTGGATCTGTGTGGCTGTGTGAGTGAGCTCATGAGCAGGGCCAAGGAGCCATCTGGGCACCCCAGCAAAGGCTGTGCGGGTCCCACACCTGCAACAACCTCAGAGCTGGGGAAAGCAGGTCATCCCCCAAGGCTAAATAGTGGCAGAGGCCAAAGTGAGTGCTGCCAGCCAGTTTAGCACTGGACTTGCATTTTTTAAAAATTATTATTATTTTTTCTGGAATGTGAACTGCTGCCTTTAAAATCAGTCTGTTTGGGGACTGGTGGTGGTGTCAGTCTTGCTTTTGTGAGGCTACAACTCTACTGCACATGGAGAGATTCTGTTGACATGTGGCCGAGTCTCAGTCAGGGCAGCACACAGCCAGGGCTGTCTGCAGTGACTCAGCTGATTAACTCCATAGATCACCCTTGCTGGGATGGAATCAATGGCTATGGTTAAAGGTCTGTTAAAAGGCTTTTCCAGTAATGAGTTTATAACAAAGCTGCCACCAAAATAGTTTAGTGCCATGTGTTCTCTCCTTTATTGATTTCAATAAAAAGGCTAATTTGGAGATGTGCTGAGTTGTCATTTCTGGGTGGAGTGTGGTTAATACAACTAATGGCATTGCTGTGGCACCATGGAGACATCGACCCTGACTCACTTACAGAGAACAGACAGAGTTTAGCAGGCAAAGAAAGATGTTCCAAGTGCACGTCCTGGGCTTTACAAGACATGGCAGCTACCCAGATGCATGCTGGTGGAAGTGCATGGGAAAAGCAGAGCCAGATCAGCCAGGATCTCGCTTGTTCTAGAAAACCAGCACCTGTCCCTGGGCCTTGTTTGTGTTCTGCCAGCCCATGGCCATGGCAAGGCTGTCGGCCTGAGGTTCTCAAGGCACAATGACATCCAGCAAAGCGGCAGGTGCTGCTGCAGGCAGAGGGACAGAACCAGCCTGGCGTGTCAGGGTCTCAGCCCAGTGGAGCTGAGCGGTGGCCAGTGCTGGGCTCTGCCACAGTGCTGGTGAGCAGGCCCATGGTGGAAGCTGGCTCTGTCAAAAGGGGGACTGCAGGTGTTGTGAACATCATGCTGGTCTGCTCCAGGCCCCAGCTGTGACCCGGCTGAACCTCCCGAACCACAGTGAGATTCAGACCAAAGCTGCTCCCCTCTGTGCTCCCAGACCAAGTTAGTGTTTGCAGGGTGAAGCAATCTCTGTGCAAGGATCTGCCTAATCCTCTGAGCCAGGAGATCATGGAGGGCCCCTGAGCACAGCCAGGGAGGTTCCTTCACCTTTGCATGCTGCTAGAATTCACAGGGATTATTTCTTCTGGGCTCGTGTTTCCTTGGGTTTAGATCCCAATCTGTTCACTGCATCCTCTCATCAGTGTTAAGATTATAAATTCTAATGCTTTTCAGAGTGCCAGCACTATGCTCAGGAGAAGGCTGCTTTTAGAGAAGTTCATGCAAGAATTGCCACAAGAGTTTAAGAACACAGAACTTGCCTAGAATAAAAAACATTTTCATGTCAGACTCTGTGGTACATGGCTCTGAGCCATTTGAGATTGTGTCCATAGCTTTTTAAAGAATTCTGGCTTTGGAAATATTAGTTTAAGTAGTTCTGAGCAATATTTCAGGAAAGTATTATATTGGCTTTAGCTACTATAAGTCCAGCATTAGTAACAAAACTCCAGTTAAATACTTGATGAAAAAAAACCCCATTCTCAAAAAACTGGATCTGTTTAAAAGCAGTATCCACTTTGGCTATATTAAAAGTTCCCTTATTTCAGAAGAAAAGGATTAAACAGATTAACCCCTCCCTCCCCCCCCGCCCCAAACTAAACATATTTTGACAATGAAGAAAACCTGCTTAGCTGTGATCTCTTTTGAATACTAATCTCCATTCAGTGCAACATAATGGGAACCTGCAGCTGCCTGCTGAGGACTCTGTGGTTTGCATCCTAACTTTCTCAATGTCATGATGGAAGGTGAGTTAGTCCCAGCACCAGCTGCTTGAGCACCAGTTGCTTACAGCCTCAGACCCTAGCACACTGCAGCTGGTGGAAGGACTCCCACCCGTTTCCACAGAGGTGGAACTAAGCCTATGGTGGTGAGGGCCTGTTCTCATTTCCTTTCCAGACTGGAGGCAGAGAAAGCAACCAGGAGAGAGGTCAGTGAATCATCATGTCCACTCTCTGCCCTGTCTTCCTTGTCCTCTCATCAACTCTGGATCTTCATCTCGCTTCTCCCATAACTCCCAGTCCTGCCTCTCTTAGGGAAGTGCTGATAACTTCTGAGATTGTGTGGTACTAAAAGAAAATCGGTAGTCTTGTTTCCAAGCAAGAGTGTATCCAGTTGCCCTAGTCTGTAGTTTCTGCTTGTGATTTAACTTGTTGTGACCATAAGATGATGTTATGATGCGTTTGCTGTGTGTTTAGCTTTTGCATGTTGTTTACTCAAGGAAAAGTTAACTGCTTGGAAACCGGTATGCATGTGATGTATGCATGTGCAAATCTGTGCATGCATGTGGCTGCATCACATCTATGTAAAGATGAGTAGCACATGGAAACCTGCTTTCTCATTTCACCTCTTTTTACTTTCACGGGAGTAGACACATCACACAGGTGCATATCTCTAGTTTCTATGATCTGGTAGGAGAGTTCTTAAGTTTTCATCTCTGCTTATAAATTAAATTGGTCAAATCACTGTGGTTTAAGATAGAAAAACACAGCAGAAGCTGCTCAGCTGAATGATTTTTGGCACAATATGAAGAAAAAAAAATAGGTGCTGGCTTCTCTTTCAAATAAGTGCTGTTCTCTGCAGAGCAAAGATCAAGCCAAAGTTCACCTTATCAGCTGCTGTACCTCACCTGGGGCTCTGTTACTGATAGGTCTGTCATCCTCCCTAATATTGGAGGGGTAATAGCAGCCGATGATTAGGCCACTCTCAAGCTATTAAGTACATTTCTTATCCCTTTTATAAGAGCTTCTTAGTCAGCTGGGAAACAAAGGCTGCCTTCAGCGAACAAGAGCCCAAATTGTGGGTCTGCATCCTGCAACCTGAAAGACACAACTGTTGCACTTAGAGGAGCCTCCAATGGCAGCAAGGGGGTGGATGTCAAAGGTTACCCCGTGGTGTTATCTGAAATGAGTGGGCTCTGGCTGCCTCTTGTGCTGACAGAAGCTTGCAGAGAAATTACAGAAAATTGCCTGTTTTGTCAACATTTTCTCGTGAGGTTTAGAAAAAAAAAGGACTCTAGTTTCAGCAAGTCAAAGGGGCTCAGTCAGCCTAGAAGTGACTGACAAACACTCTATTATTCATCTATGTAAAAAAGTGATATTTTATATCATTTCTTTGAGTGATTGTTAAGTGACTGGATAGTGACACTGACATGCAAGCTAATCCCAGTAATATTTTCAGTTATTGTTTGAAGGCAGACTTACACATTTGTCAGCACTGACAATAGGTATATTCAAAAAGAAGTGGTGATGAAGAACCAGTGCCCAGTACAATCCCAAAGCACTGGGAGGACCTGTACCCTCAGATCTCAGCACAGAGTGCACAGGCGATGGACAGGACTGTGGTAGAAAAGGCAGTCATGTAGTCGCCTTAACAAGTCATTCACCTAGGGTGAAACTACAGAGATGACCAATAGGACTTCTGCCACTTCTGCCACACTGTAGCTAGAAAAATAGCTTTTACTGTCTGTCTCTTGTTGCAGCCATACAGCAGATTTATTTTTCTGTATAGACTGTTACTGAATTGGAAATGTTTTTACAAGAATGAAACAGCCAGTAAGATAAAAAAAAAAAGTCTTTGTTAAATCTTGGTTATGGATGGTGAATGGAGGCAACAAAAGAATCAGATCTGTAACTCTCCTTGCTTTCTCAAAGAACATGGAGTTTGGTCACTGTTGTCACCGTTGCCTGTTGTGAGGAGACTGCCCTGTGTAGTTTACCTTTGGAGGCTCATTGCTGGTGTCACAGGGAAGAAAGACGTGTTTCGCAGAATACAATTCTAGCTAGCCTGACTTATCATAAGCCTGAAGAGTGGTCATGTTACCGTTTGTAGCTGGTCATGTCCCTGGCATTCTACTGAAATGGCCCTGTTGTGTCGTCCAGCATTTGTTCAGCACTCAGGGTAGTTGTTGTCATGGGTACATGATATCTGTCACACTGCAGTCATCACCAGCTGGTACCGTAGTCCTGTGCTGTGACAGTGGCTTGAAATGTGATGTTTCCTTCAGCTGTTTGCACTGGGCAGAGCAGATGCTAGAGGTGACTTTATAAGGCTATTTACATCTTAGGTGAATTGATGTCTCTTAGCTGCAAGTCATAAAACCATTAATGACTTCCTGGATTTGCTGTGTTGCTGCTGGTCAGTGGATGTTGTCAGATTGCCAGAGAAAACATGAAAGAGCAACTGACCTAAAAAGACAATTTGGAACAAACACATGTGAATATACTAAGAGACATTATCTAGGATCAAGTATGAATTGTAAAATAAAGGTAGCTTCGAAGTATATCTAGGATCAAATATGATTTTTACAGTAGGTGTAGCTTTGAAGTACTCTACTGACATATGTTTTGAGAAAAGATTACTTTGGTGATAAAGTGCCTTTGGCATTGGTGCTGCTGGTGACAGAAGGCTTACAGTGAAGGAAAGAGATGCAAAAGCACAGCAAAGGCTAGTGGTGTTCAGACTGGGATTGCACTCTTGCAGTGCTCACCAGGAGCTGCTGGCGTTCACATGTGGAGTCAATGCAAAGTAAAATCTATGGAAGTGCAGACACTGTGGATGTAGGATGTCTGGGTGCCCTCAGCCTTAGAGAGGAGTGAGAACATATTTTAGCAAGGAGAACAGATGGTTTGGGAGAGCAAATTCTGCAAAGTGCAGCCTTTAGTCAAAGAAAAGTAGTTCATAAAAATTGGACAAACTTACTACAAACTGTTAGAATTACATTACTGAGATCCATGCTCTAGGGCTACTCTGTCCACTCCACTTCTCTCATTCTTAAAATGATACAATGCAAATATCAGTGAGTCCATAGACAGGCAACAAAAAGTGTTCAATTTTACTGTAAATAACTTGGTTTTGTTGAGAGAAGAGATGAAAAAGAGAGAATGTAATAATGAGAAATTAAAAAAGTCCACAGAAAATCACACTCTCACATTTATCCTTGCTCATCATGTAAGAGCAAATGCAGCTGAGGATGGGAAAGGCTCTTCTACTTGGTCATCCTGTGGAATGCACAGGATGCTCTAGCAGGTGCTTAGCAGATTTTAAACCGCAAAAGAAATAACATCCATGGTTCCTTTCATCTTTAGAAAGATTAAAAACTGTTGTTTCTGGTGAGACAAGCATTAATTGTGTGTTGAGGAAGAAACTGGCCCTGCAAAGGGAAGTCAGATGAGATACATGGAATGTCCCACTGCCAGAATCTTCTGGAGAAGATTTGGCCTCACCTTGCCTCTCCTCTCCAACTAGAATTTCTCTCTTCAGTTCTCTCTCATATGCTGCTATTTCAGACATGAGGAGTGCCTGTATACCCAGAAGCTTGTCTGACACTATTGTGTTAGCTGATATAATAAAAGATATATATACTACTCTGTAAGTCTTGGGTTTGCTTCCACTGTTCTGTCCAGAGAAGAATGTTCTCGCCCTTCTTACCACCCAATGGACATTTTTTCAGCCATCTCATTGGCAGAGTGGAAAGGGCTTTTCCTTTGGCATTTCCTCATGTATTACAGCTGTGACTGCACAGCGGTGTGGCACAGAAGGAAAGGTAAAATGAGATGGTATTTGAGGGCTGTCTCCAGCAATTAGGTTATAAACAGACCAGTATTTATATACTCAGATTAAATAAGACAAAATGCTTAGACACTTTATCACAGTTTATGTAATTACTGCATATCAGCAGAACCAGCACCTCTCCCTCTCTGCACTCAGTGCATTGCAAGTGCAAACCAAAATAGTTTGCTTTACGTTTTCCCCATGAGAAAACACTAATGTGTTTTACCTCATGTTTGTGCCTAGTTTGCTTCAGTGCCTGGGTACCAATGGGGGCATGGCCGCTGCTGTCAGCTGGACTGGGACAGCCAGGGAGCACGTGGAGGGACAGAGCAGGTACCACTGCCAGGCACATGTTTCAGCTGATGTCGTCACACTAAACCACTAAGCTCAGAGAACATTTTACATCCTCATAATTTCAAAAACAGTTTTTCTGTAGATAATGTTTCTCTCACAGCAGTCTTTCAAGGTGCATGTAGATGAATAGAAGAACTAAATAAAAAGATGACAGAAATTGTGTAAAAGTCTTTGTCTCCATTGGTTAGTCATTGTCTACACCTTGCAGGGACTTGTTATTCATTCATATTGAGAATATTGCTTTAAAAATGTATAGTTTTCAATTCTCATCAAAACCAGGGAATTTGTTGGAAGAATATTGGCTGTTTAAGCACCGCGTTCAAAGGGAACTGGTATTATGTCCCATTTGTAACAATGGTGATGTGTATATGACAATATGTCAAGAATATGCTCAGAAATGTGATACCCTACACGAAATCTCTGAGTTAATTTTATTTGGCGACTGTGCCACTCACCTTGTGACCTCTGCAGTAACATTCTTGGCTCTTTCAGAGTACCAGATGTCAGTTTACTATTAACCATTTGGCTTCTCAGTGTAGCAAGGCAGCTCTCAGCCACATGCAGCGTTCTCGAAAGAGAGCAAGCAGGAGAAAGTTTCAACAAGGCATAATCATTTAATCTTTTAATTTTTGGGGGGCCAGAGTTTTGATCTGAGCCCATAGCAGCTGTTAGAGACATAGCTCTTGGATGCCACTGCTGCAGTACTATATAAGCATTGCCAGCAATGCTTGGTTATAAAACTAAAAATTGAGATTTTTACCACCTCATGTACAATTAGTATTTAGTGAGGAGTTCTGATTGCCTGCCGTCATATAATTCTAATCATACGAATTTTCTTGTGTTACAGGATTAGTATGGCAAATCTTAAATCTTCTCCCTCAGAGAACCTGTATGTTAAGTCTTTCTTTCACATTTCTGTGCTGTGTGACACATTTTGTGTGCTGGGATAATATATAATAAAACTGGCAACTCTAATGGCAATTTAGTATGCCACAGTCCATTAATCTTTGTTCATCTTTGCAAAGGATGTTTTAGTTGTTAAAATATATCTCTCACCAAAGTCTGCAGTTTAAAAGTCCGCAGAGTAAGAGTTCTCACATATCTGGTCTTCTACAACTTGTCTTCAGAGTTGTTTCCATCAAATCAAGGGGTTTGCATGTGCTTTTACAAAAGTGCTCTTCTATTACTGTTTTATATTACAAAGCCTGGATATCATAAGAATAAATTAAGATGATGACCTCCTCTGGGTGTGATCAATTCTTGCAATTATTTTTAATAATTTGAGCAGTTATGTTGTATTAAAAAGAAGGGCTAGGACTGAAAATCAATAAATATATGAAATTGAATAATAATGCACAGAGTCTGTCTAAGATTCAAAACCCTGATCACAGACTGCAGCTGAAGGGCCCAGCATAAGTGTGATATTTCCTCAGTTTGTTTCTGGCTTCTGCCCTCAAAAAGCAAAAACAAAAACAAAAACAGGACAGGATTGGCATTTTGGAAAAGAGGAGAAGACACATGTCCTGAAGCCCTTCTCTCAACACCCAGCCACTGAAAGTCACCTGTCTCCAAACAGGTTACCCCATCTTTTCTGCAGTGGGTTTTTCACGTTTTTCCAAGAATCTCTTTCCCTCGGACAGCTGGACAAAGAGAGCTTGCACACCCTCATTGGGGACAGGAGAGTTTTTATGATGCTGCACCTTCATGGCCCCATCTAAAGCCTGTGTTTCCCTGTCCTCTTTTAGCATGTTTAGCTTCAGTGACTCATGGAGGATGTGGGAACAAATCCTCACAATCTTCAAGCACAAGAAGAATCCACAGCTGCCTCATGTTTCCCACAACAGTTGAGAGGTGGGAAAGTAGTTAGACTATTACGTGTTTTGTAATGGCCTCTGATTTATTCCTGAAGTGTTTTTTGCTTCCAGCACTTCTCTAAGTGTATCTTATTCCCTCCCTCATTCCTTTGGGCTTACTGAGAGACCTACTGACTGATACTTCCCAGCTTTGCTCCTGTCTCGTATCTGTTCAGATTCTCAATCCTGAGAAAGGCAGCAACGGAATCTGTGGAACAGAAGCAGCCGTGAAGTCTGACACTAGAAGACCCCTCAAGAATGGATTAAGATCATTGTCTTGGAGCCCTCTTTAAATACTGGGAGGGGTTTCTTTTCTCCAGGCTGAACACCCCCAAATCTCTTAGCCTGTCTGCACAGCAGAGGGGTTTCAGCCCTTGATCATCTTTGTGGTCTCCTCTGGACCTGCTCCAACAGCTCCATGTCTTTCTTATGCTGAAGACCCCAGAGCTGGATACAGAGTTCCAGGTGGCATCTCACGAGGGCAGAGTAGAGCATCATCATGCTGCCCACTTCTCTTTTGATGCAGCCCAGGATGTGGCTGGCCTTAGGTAAAACTGAAGACTGGTTTTACTAGCTTTAAACCCTTGGACTACTTCATATATGCCTTCTAAGTAAAAATTAATTTTCTTACGAACTGCCAAATGTTCAAAGCCCTCTAGAAAGAATTAGTATCAAAGTTCAAGTCAGTCTTTACTGATTGCTTTTTGAATGCTTGGATGCAAATGATTTGGTTTTGCTGACTTAAAAATATCTAATTATTGCTCTTTAGTAACAATCAGACTTACTCTGACCATATTTGTTTCATCACCTTCCATCAAAATAACCATTCTTGGTCATTTTTTTCTCATATTTGGGATAGAAATAATACCCTGAACACCATCTTCTTCTGCCTTATTAGACAGTGTACCATTTTTGTTTGAAGCAGCAAGATCTTTAAAACTCTTTGTAGTCTTACTACATACAACACCAATGTCCCAATTAGACAAAGATGTGTCAAATTTTGTGCAACAAGAAAGACCAAACCATTATCTTTTGAAACCACAGAAGTTCAGGATTCAGCATGCTACTGGTTGACAATGTGCTGTGATGTGTTTTGTCAATATAATTCTCATTTCTTTTCTTTTCTCCCTTAGCTTATACTTTCCAATTGGAATATTCATAACTGTAAATGAATCTGTATTCTACCTTCTTCTTTTGAATGGGAGAGTGCTGCCTTAGAACTTTTCATGCACAGGAAGAATTGATATGTAGAAATAATGTAAACATGACTGTTGATGCTGTTCACTGGCAATGGTATTTTGTATGATTTTATCAAGAGAACAAGATTCTTTAATGCAGCTTTGGAGAGTCTAATAGTATTCCCAGCAACCATAAAGTCCAATCTCTTGAAAACTCAGTGTCCCTTCTTTACGTCTCAGCAGTGACAGTTCAGATCTACCTGCTACAGAGCAGTGGGGTGCTTCTCTGCAAGTGGTTTTTTTTTAATAGACCCTTTAAAGGGCTCTAAAAACGCCTTTCCAACTTGAGTTTTCTCTCAGTGTTATTAATTTTTTTATTAGAGATCTTGTTATTTTCAGGGTTCCCAAAAGACCTATTTACAGCAGACATTTATGGAAAAGAAGCATGGTTAAACTGGTGAAAATAACTGCAGAAGTCATAAGTAAGTAATATAAGCTGCAGCAAGGATACCGTGTGTTGTTTTAATTTCCAAAATAGCAACAGTTCAGACATTTAATTGCATTTTTATGACTCTTTTTTTTCATAGCTGTCTGGTGTAAAATATGTTGCCAGTAATATGTAACTGCTAATAACTTTAAGTTTCCTAAGCTGGCATTAGATTTCTTATCCTATTGGAGAGGAAGGTCACTTAATATACTCTTCATCCTTATGAGGAAAAAAATGCGGATGGTGGATGTATATCTATGTTTTTATACTTGTATTACCTGAAATCTTTTCTGCAGTAAGAAAGATACAGGAGAGTGAATTATTTATGTCCTCTCATAGTCTTAGGAGCGTAAAGGGAGCTTTTTTACCCAAGGGATTTTTTGAGAAGCCAGCTTAGCTTAATTTTGCAATAACTGGCTCCTAGAGTCATATCTCTACCCTACTGTGCCTACCAGCTCTTATTGTGTAGGGACACAGGCTGTAGCAGTGCTCAGCTTGGACCTTAATATTGACCTAAACAAATATTAATACCAATAGTAACTTATGAGGGTGGGAAAATGAGGCAGACAAAGACACAATTCTATAGGTCGTGTCTGTGTTGTTCGAGGCTAGCATCCTTTGGGTAAGAGCATGTCTATCCATATCTACAGAAGCTGGTCATTGTAATTTCTGTGGTAGTGAAAGGTGCAGGGGGCTAGATGATTTTTAAAACATTGCATAGAGGATGAATGTTCTGTGCCTTGTGGCATGGCACAAAGGTGGATTGGAGGCTTTTGAGGTAGTGTTAAGTGCCTGTCCTGGACAGAGGCAGAGTAATTTGCCTCTTCTCATGCATAATTTCTTCCTGGATTAACCCTTGTGTGAATTACTCAGCTAGCTCTGCTTAGGTTGCTTCAAGGATGGAATTAACTATAAGTAGAAAGGAATGTAAGTATTGTAACTGAAGTATGGATTATGCAGACACAGGGCTCTACATTAAATAAGGAGCAAGTTAGACTGGTTGGTTAGCCACAGGGAGGACTAAATCCCATATCAAGAAACAATCCGACCATTGAATTTAAGTAACTTCCTTCCTTCTCTGCTTCACATCTTTAATCTTGATGCCAAAAAAAGAGACACACAAGTTCTCTAAATTCATAGCAAGGTATTTACATCATGCCTCTCTCTTGACCTTTTTGTCTTCCATCCATTGACTTCTTTCTAGGTCCCTGACAGTATGCTGAGGAGTCATTGTATTTATTAGGATCCAGTAATTCATTGCATACCATGCATTCTTCCAAGTGATGCACTTCTGATTATTCCCTTGGGGATTATTCAAGCAATACTGATGTTGGGAATATACATTATGATTGTTCGGGTTAATAGCCCAGTGATTAATTAGACATTCTTGGAAAGTAATTGATTGTATTAATTGTTTCACTGAACAGCCCTCCCAGCACTGGCCCAGAGCTTCTGCCGTGGCAGCACCAATGGGGCGAATTGCTGCCAGCTGTTGTGCTACAGCTGTTGGATCTCCTTGTTTTACTTTGCCCAAGGCTGGGATCTGCTGCCATTGACACTCCTTGACTCTAATTCCTCCAGGAAATCTGTGATAACTTCTCTGAGTAGAATTGGTGCTGAGGCATGGGGAGCAATGTGGAGCTGGCAGGGCTGAAGATTACCTGCTCTTTGGCACTGACCAATATTAGGTTACTGGATAGTTTCATTCAGTGCAGTTGAAAATAGGGCATTTTGCAAAACTCTATTAATTCTCAGAACAGCAAATGACTTAGTGAAAGTCATATTGCTCAGAGAGAATGCAGCTGTGATTCAGAAGACTCTCAGAACTGCTGAAGGTGAAGACTAAATGCCTTGCAATAGTGAGAGAAAGGAGAATGACAGGGTCTATTATGACCAGCTCTTATGTCATGTACACCTGCACACCTTATAGAGAACATTGCCCAAGTATTTAAGCACTGCTTCGCTACACACATAAGGAAAGCAATCTATTAAAAAAAATACAAAAGCAAATGCAAATCAGGAAAGCTTCTCTTGTCTTAGAGTCCCTGTAGGGAGCTGGTTTGGGTGTGGAGGAGCTGAACTCTTCATTGCTGCTGGGTGAACACACACGTCTGTGTAGATGTGTCAGTCTGTGGCACATGTGGAGTGATACAGCCTTTCAGAGAGATAAGGTAAGATTGGCTTTAGAGAGCCATTAGGTAATAACCTCAATTAGTCTGAACTGGAAAATAGAGTATATGTTTGTAGTGGTTTGGTCCAAAATACTCATTACTGTTTATCTGCTGTGAGATAAGAATTAGGAGAAATGCAAAACAGGCACCAAACTTGAAAGAATATAAAGAAGTTTATTAACAGACCTAAAAGAAGAAGGAAAAAAAATTATACCACCTTCAGAACTCTCCTCCTCCCCCCACCTTCCTCCCTTCTCCCACTGACAATGTGAAAAGACAACCCTTAAGATGTTCAGTCTGTTTACCACTTCCATAAAAACCTTGTTCAGTCCATTTAGAAAGAGAAGTCTCTTCTTGCTCATGCTATGAAAACATTATCACAACGAGACAGCCGCCCACTTCCAAATATCGTTCAGTCCATTTAGGAAGAGGAGTCTCTCTGCCTGCGTGTGAGTCCTTTCCCCCGACTTGCAGCTTTTCCCGCAACTGCTTTCGAGGGTCCACTCTTGAAGTTTTCTGGGGTACAATTTTAAGGTTGAGCCGTTCAGAAACAAAAACAGAGGCCCTTCTCCTTCCCTGGGAGCAAAGGGTCTTCATCATCTTCATCGTTAGGACTATCTCTGGGAGCATCTCTAGGAACTGAGGTTTTCTCCTTTCCCATTTGGAGCAAAAGTCCTCATCTGGTTCATCTCTACGGACTGAGGTTTTCTCCTTTCCCGTTTGGAGCAAAAGTCCTCATCTGGTTCATCTCTCCCTGTCCAAACTTCTCATGAAATTACAGCTGCGTCAGCATCTGCCTATCTCAGCGCAGGTGCTTTTGCTCACGAGTTGAACACTCCACCCCCCATATCTTCATGAAATTACAACAGGATACTCTGATATATCATAGCTTCACAACAGAATTTCAGCTTTAAGCATCTCCTCTCTCTCTTCCCTCAGGTTTTCAGCTCTTCACAGCAATAAAAGGGTTAATCTCACCTCGGCCTTGCAGCTTTGCAGCTGGAATGTTGAATTTTTCTTATCGCAGTGGAGAGGGGGGAGAGCCGAGCCGCTCCGGCTGCCCACGGCAAGGCAGTGGGGGGGGTTCCACGGCTGGAACAGGTCCATGGCTTCAGGATGGCCGTGGCCCGGCCCGGCCTGGCCCAGGCAGGGCCTGGCCGGGCCCACTGGGCCCTGCTCGGGCCCTGCAGCCACCTGTCCCAGCGCCGGAAACGAGAGAGAGCTTGGAGGGGGAGTTTGCCTATTCTTAAATGTGGATCACAGAGGTGATCACAACTTTAAGTGGCTTAGAGAATTGTCCATATTCAAACTGGCCAGCTGATAGGTTCTGTCAGTTCCCAGAGGAAACTGTAAGCACCCCTTAGCAAGGACGTCCCTTCCGGGACTACGCTTGCTAACCTATGACAATGTTTACTGGATGAAAATGCAACATCACTGCCAAGAAACAAGTACCACAAAGAGCACACCTTTGTTTTCGATGACTGAAGAAAATTATTTGGTACTTTGGAATCAATAAATTTGGCTTAAAGGATGCAGCTCAAGGCAATCTTAACTAATCATTGTTTTAAAAAGCATATAAAATTCAACAAAACACTTTAAAAAAGAGATATCTCAGTCATGACATTAATGTCAGGGAGAGTAAAATCTTCTTTGAACATCTTGCCAACTGCTAGTCACTTACTGAAGTTTTATAGCATTAGCTTAGTAGTGGCAGCCTTCTGTATCTGTCACATCTTGTTTTATTTGCATCAGAGGCTATAATTATATTCATACAAACTTTACATCATTTTAAAATCTGAAAGCAGCCCCTGATTTACGTTCCCTACAAGGCAATTCTTTCTCTTCTGGATGTAATATGTCACAGAGGAGAGTGAAGCTGCAACATTGCTGCCATCCTTCTGCCTCCTCCAAGCATACCTCCAGGACACTGCAGATACATTAAACAGGAGCAGCGAGCCCTGGCTTCTCTCTGCTCGCTTGCAATGCTCACACGCAGGGCAGTGGGAGAGCCCTAATGGGGCTGGGGCAGCACTGTGACTTCAAGAGGGCTTACATTTTAAAGTAAGAACAGAGAGGGCATGGGGGCATTGCAAGCCCCTCTGTCCATATCCTGTCCGCTTTTGGCTAAAGCAGTAACATCCTTGCTCGAGCTTCATCTTCACTCATAAAATATCTAAAATAAATTTTGGACAATAAAACTTTTCTGAGAGAGCAGACATACACCACCAGTGCTCCCATTTCAAAGGCACTGGTGTGAAAAACTTTGCCTCTAAACTACTGAATTTTCCTGCAGTCTCCCTGACTTCATTTCTACAGAAATTCAGCTGCACACCCTGTCAACATGCCATTAGCTGACTAGAATGATAGGGCTTTTGGCTAAGAGACTAAAATGCAGATTTATGGCCTGTGATGATTCTCCCTAGGATCCTTTCCCAAACTGTCATGCAGAAGTAGCAGGCTGACACTGTCCCCCTACCATATATATGTTTTGACAACTTTCTTAAAGCTGGCTTCTTATCGTTTCTTAAAACTCATTTAAAAAGAACTTTCTGAAAACCCTTGGTAACGTCAGTTAACGTGAAGCCAGCTTTCAGTTGCTTAGCAAGGGTTTGAGGTTGACTGGCATGTAAAAAGAAAAAAGAAGGAACCTTGAGAAAAAAATTGAGCCAAATACTCACAGAAGTATTTCTTATGGACAAATATTGCATGGGTTTAAGTTTCTAAATGAATTGAGTTTATACAGTTTGGAGAAACAACTGGGAAAGGAAAGCCTGATGTCAGAACCATTCCAATCAGTGACAACATGTGGAAATGCAGGCTTTGTGACTTTTCGCCTGTTTTTATTTTATGTCATTAACATGGGATCAGCATGAGCAAACACCCATGTGGGGCCATGGGCCAGTTCACATCTCTGCTGTGTTCACCCATGGTCTTTGCTGAAGTCATGGTTGGTTCAATGCATGGCCATGTGAGAGCAATGGCTGGAAAAGCCACAATTAGATCTGCCTGACAGGTCTCTCCTGAGGTCATGACAAGGACCTTCACAGAGAGCAGCACCAGGTGGGCATCAACCCCTTGGTGTTTCCAAGCCACCACCGGATCTGAATTTTCCAACATCTTCCCAGCTAAAAAAGTTTTCCTCTGAAAAACCCCTTCCTGCCTACATCATGTCATTTTCCCAGGAGCATCTGAGACCCTCCAGGGATGTGTTGAGGTTTCTGAGGAAACGTGGGTCACGGTAAGCTGCAGGAGGAGTAGGCCTCTGAAGCCAGTGCCCAGCAAGTGGGGCTGAGGAATTTACAGCCCTCGTAGTGCTCATACTTTATTTCTCCCCACAGCCGTGCGAGTCTTCTGTGTTGTGTCAGCAGAGATCTCGAACACGAGAGCAGAGTGCGTTCCTGTGCCTTGCTTGCTGCTGTTTTTCCAAGATTCCCATCTCTGAACTCGGGCACGTTTCCCTCTTGCACAAGGTGTGTGGATGTCATGGGTTCAAGCGAGTGGGGGCAGGGGTTGTCCCTGGGGAGCAGAGGGGAGTGGGGCTGCCATCACCCTGGAGGGAAGTACAAACCAACCCACCGCCCCAGTCGCCACTGGCCCCAGGACAGGGGGACTGATGGCCCCCAGACCCTTCCAGGACAATATGCATTTCTGCTTTGCTCATAAACAAACTTATCTAAACCACCACACTTTATACCCACTTAAAATTCTGAATACCTTTTCATTTATCTAAAGCTTGCTGAGGTGAGTTCCTATAAGGGAAGACTTATTTCATTTCCATGAAATGTTTATATTTTCTGGGAAGTTTCTCTCTCACCTCTTTAAATTTTACTGCAGTTGGCGTGCAGCCTGTAGTAGGGTCCTCCCAAGGAAGCTGGTGAGGCAGAAAGGTTCAAGAGGGACTATAAATTTAAAACTTTCTGGGTTAGAATAATTTAAGTGCAGCAAGTTCTTAACCTTAAAGGATCAATACTGAGGGTTTTTCCTTGTAGTGCTGTAAAATTCAAGCTAAGAAAAAAAACCCCAACAAAACCCAAACCCAAATCAAAACCAATTCCCCCCAATCCAGATTTAAAGTAAATAAAGGCTGTATATGAACAGGGGATTGATACTGAACTATGTTTCTGGAGTTTCAGATTCCATTGTCCGAAGGATGTCTGTTTTGGCTGTTCGGGAGAATAACCATCTCAAGAAAGTGTTTTACAAAAAATATAAATACCCATAACCTAGTACTCATCCTTGCAAAACGGACGTAGTTCTCTTTCTGCAACTAGTTTCTTTGTTTAAAGTCCAGAAGGGACTTGGCCATTTCAGCACAGATTTTTGGAGCTGATTAGGGCTGGTTGGTCTGTATGTGCCCATGGGTGAGTGTGTTGCTGTACAGATGACTTCTCTGAATTACACCCTGCTGTACTTACATTTTCTGACCAGTTTTCTGAGACTCTGGCTTAATATCAGGTATATGTATGCCATTTTAATTGTTTTATATCCTCTTGTATGGCATTTGTATTAAAGAAGGCATTGACCAACCTGCTACCTTCTCAGAATATTAATGCATGGCCTCAGTGAAGTATCTTGCAGTATATTCCGGCATCCATATTTGTTTTGGAAAAAAACCCCAATATCTTCAAATGAGGTTCACAAACTGTTACCAAAAACCACAGAACAAATTCCAGTGCAATACGAAAATCTCAGCTGTTGTTTCTCCAGCAGGTATGTAAGGTAAATGCAACTCAAAAGAAATATTAAGATGCCATATCTAGAAGAATAGATACCACCTTTAGCAGAATATGTGAGATCATCAATCTCATATGGGAAATATAGGACCCTGAGGTCAACATTTGACAAATAGTGCAGGAGAAACTGTTTTATAAAACACAAATTCCCATTTAGCCTCTAACACTTCACACAGTCTCCAACAATAATTTTCAGTCTGAAACCTCTGTCCTCTGTGGGAGGATGATGCTGAGTCCCCTTTTTACATGGGTAAAAATGACAAGGGATGGAAAGAGTTGGTGCATGCCACATTCAAGCTGTTTTAAACACTTGTTCCTAACAGCCTGGCCCAAAATAAAAACATGAGACCTAAACAATCAGAGCAAACTAGAGTCTCTGTTTTGGAACTCTCCAGGAGCAGCCCTGTAGATAAAATTCCTAAATCAATCTTCTGGATGCCCTTACTTGATCTGGGATTACAGAGAAGCTCCTTTTGGCATTTTACATAGAAACTCCATTTGTAGATGCCAAGAACTGCTCAGAAGAAATAAAGAATGCCTTGTGTGATAGTGACAAGGCTTTCTACAAGGAAAGTATCATCTTTACAAACCAGATGTGTAGCACAGAACCACCCTGTATGCACTGTACTGGGCATTTCACTCAGTCTGCAGATCCACCTGCCTGTCTGCTGTTATTTCTGGCAACACTCGGTGCCATGCCTGCAGAGGGTGTAGGGCTACACTCCCTGCCCACTTGTGGGGCACCAGTGCAGGTGTGCAGTGATGACAGTAGGTGGCTGTACTGCCAACCGCAGCCCGATTTGCAGGCTCAGTGCCTCCAGAAACACCATCCTGGTCAGGCACCTTTTTCTGCAGTGACAGTCCTAGCTTTGCTGGGGTTTAGGAGACATAACCGAATGCAATTGAATCTATGTAAAATTCTGAGAACAAACTGACACCTCTATATTCTAAGGGCTTGGGATACAGGGTAGGAGTGGCAGGGTTTCTCTCCTGATAGAAACATTTAAATTGGGAGTATTCAGCGAGTCTTGAAAAAGGACTAAAGAAACCAGTGTCTTAGATTTAGCTATTGTCTAATAACCCTACTCTGTATATTTCCTGCCAGTTTTTTTTCTGGCATAGTTTGTAACTCACAAAATCATGTCTGGGCAGTGACACAAACTGTGAGTTCACACTCAGAAATCCCCCCTTGACCCATCAGTGGACCTTCTGAGAAGCCAAAAAATAGCAGAGGTAGAGCAAAGTTCATGGTGCTTCTAGTCATATCAGCTTCAGGTGAACCTGCTCTTATCTGTCACCAGCCAACTGAAACCAACAGGGACCACTTACCAGCAGTAAGGTCCACCCTTGACTCTCCAGTGTGCATGCAGCCACTGCCTCTGTGTTTTATCCAGAAAAAAATACCCAAACATCTTCTAGATGAGCATGTTCAAGCCAGCCACAGCCTTTCCTTCAGATGAGTGACAGCACCGCATGGCAGAGGTTTGTGAAGCTGCAGCGTGGCAGGAGCCAAGGCAGAGTTCCATGCTAACATACTCTGTCCTCCCACAGCTTTCAAGATAAGAAGGCAAGCATGGTATTGATTTACCGAGTAAAAGTGACAGCTCCCAACATGTGGAACCGATCCCTGCTTGTCACTCAGCCCTGCTCATACAAGGCTGCTTGTATGTATGAAGTTATTAAGCAGAAACAGCCTATCAGAGCAGCCTCAGAGCAGGCAGGTACCACAGCAGTTCCAAGAGCCTGGGAACTACCAAATGGCACTCAGAAATCTGCACATCCATCTTCAGGAATGTATACAGACACCTGATTCTAAAGAGACACATTTCTGGTTTTGGACATAAATCCTATGACTCATGAGCCTAGTTCAATTAATAATTAATCCAAGCAACTTTTAACCCATATTTTTTTAATCCATCAAACCTAAGGAATGATACACTTATGAGTTATACCACTGAGAACAGCTTACAGAAGAAAAAGCATAGGAAATGTGTACACAGTTAGTCACTGGCTTTTGCTTTATGAATGTCACAGTTGTCAGGTGTATCTACTAAATAATTAAGGCTGATAATGGTCACCTGGTAAGAAGTTCCTCCCAGAGCCTTGGGACCGCTATTAATTAAGGTCTGAGCAGAATAGAATGGATATTTGCCCTTTGTTGATATCAAAAAGTGGTGAGAGCTGGAACTGTGTCTGAGATTAATGTTAATGAGGTTGTCTGTGTTGGAAGGTCAGTCACAGTCCTGCTCATCCTTCCTCTCTCTTCATCCTGATTGTCTTCATCATACTGTTCAGTAGAGAGGTAGCAAGGAACAATGCCTGTCTGTGACCTTCCCAGGAAGTAAAGGAGTCTAGTTATTCCTAGACTTAATGTTTTTCATACTTAGATGAGCAGTAACTTTAAAGTTCTTGCACACAACTTGCTCTAATGAGAAAAATTTCCTCTGCCATGGCTAATAACGTGAGCTCCAGCGCAAGCTGCAGAGCACTCTCCACAGTTCTCTCTGCCATGTGATCCAGCATTGCAGAAAATGAGCAATGGCAACAATAAATAATGACAGAATCAGAAAGCATGGAACCCCTTTTCCTGTAACAATATATATCTTTCAGTGAAACACTCTGATCTCACAGCAGTAATGCACCATTATGCCCCTGAGGCCACTCCTCTGATTCCACATTTTATGGACCAGCTCTTTATTCCTAAATTCAGCAGATGCATGGCTTATAGCTGGTCTCAGCATGGAATGCATCACAAGCAGCTTGTCTATTACAAGTGACCTGCTAAAGAGAAGAAATAGTGTTTGTATCCTCTGTAGCATTTTTAAAGCTGAAAAAGGAGACATGAAAGATTTCTTTTTTTCTGGATCCTGTGTATTGCTCAATATTAAGTATTTGGAATACAAAAAAACCCTGAAGACCCATCATTCATTCATTTTTCTCTTGGAAGCAGAGGATGAGTAGTAGAAATTCTTGGGAAAAACTCAGAGCAGTAAGACAACTAGAAATTATCTACAACTGCTCTCTGGGATTTTGGCTGAATAATCCTTCTCATATGGAATTTTAAAGGCTTTAGTAATAGTATTATTTTTTAAATAATCTGTTTAAACTGTTGTAGAAAGTTTTGTAGATTTTTAAGGGTTTTTTTTAAGACTTCTGTTCAAATGATCCTTATAGTTTTCCTTTAAGTAAGAGACTGTTGTATTTGTTGTTGTTATAGCATAGTGTATACTAACTAACCACAGAAGTCTTCTTATGTCCTTAAAAACAGTATATTGTATAGCTGTCCTTCGAGACCACAGACTGGTCTATCTAGTGCCTGGTTTTGGGGTGCAGAGCTGGGCTGTGTGCCAGATTTGAAGTGGTGCACAGCCTATTATTCTGGTAAACATCTATCCAAATTCCTGAGATAATGCCAGACAAATCTATGTGTGTGTCTGTTCACCTACACACACACACACACACACACACACGCATCAAATCAGTGCAAAAAATATTTTGGGGACACAGTCCATGGGACCATTGGAAGCACAAGCATTCTGGAGCAGAGATGAGTAAAGGCTGCAGCTGCCGCTGCCTGAGAGCTGGGGCTGTTCCTGTCCTGACTGACAAGTGCCTGTATCCTGTGGAGATGACTGTAGAGTAGTTCCATGTTTGGGGTGTGCTTCTGATCGTGACCATAAGCAACGAGGCCAGTATCCTATGTGCAAGGTCATGTTTCTTTTTGGCAGGTATTACTGGACTGGCCATTGCCAGAAGTATAAAGAGGGCCTAAGAAGAATTACTTCAGGATCTGTCCATTTCCAGTATTTTTCATGTTGTTCCAATCCCAGAATTCTGCATCTAAGTCATAACAGTACAGGTTGCTTTAATTGCTTTCTGCAAATGTTCTCCTTCACACCCTTGGCTGTTTCATTCCCAGAGCTTATTTACAGGTCAGCTTTCTCAGTGTTTTTGGACAAGTGCTTCAAACAGACATTCTGGAGCTGCTCACTGCAGACACTGACTTGTGAAGGGGATGCAGAATTAAAGAGGATCAGTATATGCATATGCCCTGGTTAAACACCACCTGCACACTGTGTCAGGTCTCAGTTGTGGCATTGCATGGGGAATGGAATTGTCACTGTAGACTGACTATTCTGTAACCATACACCAAAGCATATGGCACAAAGCAGATAAAATATTTTCTTTCTCTCTTATTTTCCTTCTACTGGCTCTCGCAGTTCTCCCTGCCCTGCCCACAAAAGCCAGCTTTGTATGTAAAGACACACCAGGCCAGTGCTTTGCCTCTACAACTCCAGCATGGAGACAAAATTAAAGGAGAAACAGTCACGAGCTGTGAATTAAGGAAAACATTACACTGTGATGTATTGACTGAATGAATGTGTGCACCCTAAAAAGTGTAGAGAAGGGATAGTTTTGATTCCTCCATGGGAAAAGCTGGAGTGGTCTGCAGCTAAGAAGTGCTGATGATACAATGAATATTTACTTGTACTTTCTGAAGCTAAATTCTTCATTTCCTCATTGGGAAGACAAGCCACTCTAAAAACCTCTGTGTTACCTGAGCACCCAACTCGCTCAGAGTACTCCCAATGTCAGAGTTTGAAATTCTCTCTTTACCAATTTTTTTTTTGCAGAACATGTACTGCCGTTTACAAAGTGAAAAAGATAACATGTTGGGGAAAGGAGAAGGCAATAGAAGAATTAGCTCCCATCTTATGGAAAAATCTAATCTTGGTTACCTGAAAGCATTTGGGCATCCAAACACAACAGGACTGCAGCAGGAAAAGGGAGGGAGTGCTCATTTCTTCCCTGGAATGGAATGAAATGTCTCAAACTAACACTTGGCCAAAGAAGCTTTATTATTGTTGCTCTGATTTCAGAATTATAAGGAAAAAGCTCTGACTACTGATGGGGAGAACTTGCACTTTTGCTTCATGGTGCTTAGAATTTTAAAATAATCCCTTGGAAGAGGAGCACAATTGGAATCACAGTTGAATGTGTTGATTCTTTTCCCTGCGATGTCTACAGAGAACCTTAAAAAAAAAGGGTGAAAATCATCTGTGTGGCCTTGAAACCTTATATAATGTTTCGGTGTTGGGCCAATAAAAAATATCCTAACCGTTATTCTGTCTGAGCTCAAGTCTTGAAGGAAATGTTGGACTGAGTAGGAAAAAAGCTCTACAGTTACAGGTCTTATAATTCTCAGAGCTTTCCCCCAAATACCCCCTATTTCCAAGCCCTGTCTCCAAACACTCAAACTGTGGAAGTGATAACCTGCAGACTTGGCAGTGTACATGACATTTTACTAAGGGAGCTAATACAAATATTATCTCAAGTGAAATGAGGGTTTAATTCTATTATCTGTGGCTTTTCTTTCCCTGGGGTCAAAAGTACAGAAAGTGGTCATGTTGTCTTTATAGCCCAAGAAACAAAAGACCTGTTTTTAAACCAAATTATTAGTCATCCAGAACTAATGTCCCACAGCACTAACCACTAAGGGGGCTTTGGAGTGATCTGAACCAGTGTGCAGTTCTCCAGACACATCGTTTCAGAGGTGCTAGTATGGAGCATAGCAGAGGATTCTCTTGAGGTGGCTGACACCATGGCCAGGGAGCGAGGAGCAGGGACTCTGCAGGTACTGTAAAGAAACTCTGCAATTGCTTATTTCTCCAAGAGTCCTACTTCTTGTTTTACACTGAAAATTTCATTCCCTGTTGCTTTGTGCAGGTTGCAGGTGTGTGGCTGTGCATGACAAAGCCTTGTGACAGCCAGCAGTGCCCTGCAGAGAGCAGAGGGCAGATCATGAGGGGTGCTGGCAGAATTCAAATGTGAATAGTGTGGTCTGGCATCCTACAAGGCATGTTAAATTCTGCAGCTGTGATCAGAGCTGTTCAGAAGGAGGAATCAGCATCAGCACAGATCTGCTCTTTGGCTTTGACTAGTCACTCATTTTTAGCAGCTCTTGTGCAAAACTAAAGGGCTCCAGACTCAGTTTTCTGCCTTTTAACCTGTTTGTGTCCCAGATTTGGGAATTCTGAAATTTGCAAGGGACTGAAAAGCACCAAAGCAGATTTTTTTAGTGATGGAACTAAACCTGAGTAACTCCAGTGTCTGAATCCTGTCTCCTCTGCTTCTGCTGAGGATATGGGCTCCAAGGAGCTCACAGTCCAGACCAAAGACTCATGGAAAAGGCTCACAGTGGTGGAGCACTGTTTGCTATACATGCTGGTTGACCTACTACTGTAGAGTTATGTCTCTGCAGGTAACGAGTACTGTAAGGAAAAATGACACAAGCTCCCTCTGATCAGGATTTTGGCAGTGGATCAGGTCAGAGGTTGTGCAAAGAACTTGCAGAAGTGGCATGACCTGAAGGAATGCACTGGGCAGGATGCCTGTGTCAGTGATGTGCACATCCATGAGCTCTGCCTTTCCTGGCAACTGATGCTGCAAATAGAACTGTGCAAGCCTGACTCCGAACAGAATGGAAACCCTGAAATGGTCATGGTAGTCATGACATTGGCTCAGGGGCTTATGGAATTAATAACTTGCTACAGTTCATGTCCAAGCCAAATCCTTTAGCTGGTCATTAATTTACAACCTATGCCCACTGATTATTGTTCCCTAGAAGAATGACTCAAATCCAGCCGAAGATTTTGTAATGCTTCCCTCTCAGATGCCCATTGCAAGACTGAAAGCTGGATCTTCTTGTTCACTGCAGGTACTTAAGGAGGTTAATTAATTTCAAAAAGCTTGTTCTTTTCTCTTACAAATCCATTTTTTCCCCTAGCATTCACTATGGCTACATATGGTCGGCCAACAAATTTTATAAGTAATTCATTTTACTGGTTTTGCCTGGGATAACATTACTTTTCTTCCAACTAGCTGGTATGGTGCTGTGATCTGGATGTATGACCAAAGCAGTCTTAATAACAACCTGGTGTTCCAGTTATTGGTGAACAGGGCTTATACCAACCCAGCAGCAAGGGGCTGGGGGACAGCGGAAGCTGGGGGAGGACACAGCTGGGACAGCTGACCCCAGCTGGCCAGGGATGGGTGTCTCACATCATATCACATCATGTGCAGCAACAGAAGCTGGGGGAAGAGAGAGGAAGGAGGGCGTGTTCGGGGTGATGGTGTTTGTCTTCTGGAGTCACTGTTACATGTGCTGGAGCCCTGCTGTCCTGGCGGTGGCTGAACGCCTGCCTACCCGTAGGAGTGTTGAATTGCTTGTTTGGCTTTGCTTGCGCCCAAAATTTTTGCTGTGCTATTAAACTGTCTCTATCTCAACTCACAAGTCTTCCTACTTTTGCCCTCCCAATTCTCTTATGTTCCCCATCCCAATTCTCTTATGTGGGGGAGAGATGTGAGTCAATGTCTTTGTGGGGCTGAGCTGCTACCAGGGTGAGCCCACAACTTTTACATGACACAGCAACTGAGACTCACCCCAGATAATTTCTCAGGTAAAAAAATGCAGCACTTTCTCAGGATTCAAGAGATATTCTCCACTTTCTCCTACTCCCAGAGTAATCTCAGACCTTTCTTTCACATGTTTTTTCTCACACTGCATTGGGAGAACTGAATAAATGCAAAAATGGTTGCTTTAATCAAGAAGAAACTGAAAAATATGTTTTGTTGACAGCATGTGCTAGAGTAATAAGATCCAGTGCTGCTGCTGTTGTAATTACAAGTGAAATAGTCCTTCACTCTCAAAGATACTGTGCAGGCTCTGTTTGTTCAGATGGCACACCGTCCTTTTGGTCTAAAGCAACTACTTACATTTTCCACATAACAACTTCCCAAAGATGCCTTTGAAAATTTCTAAAGACAACATGTATTTAATACTTTAATATAAGCAGGTTTGATTCAATACAGATTGTTCAGAAGCACCAAATATCTGTGGATGTATCTTAGGTTGTATCTAAATCTGTACTTCCGTGCATAGTTTTGTGTCTGAAAGCAATCCCAAGCCACATGGTCTGTGAAACAGCACAGGGAGCTTAGTAGAAATATAAACCATGTGAACTGTGATGCCACTAAATCACAGATCTTCCTTTTGTCTGTTTTGATAGCCCTTGATCCTCCAAGGACGTGGAAGTATTTTCCAGTCCAGCAACTGAAAAATAAGGCCACTTTGGATTCTGGAAACAAAAACATTCTCTTTAAATCCATGCCTTTATAATTTTGTTTTCAGACACTGTCTGTCAGTCTAGCCTTTGAAATTAGCACAAATACCCATGAGAAATTTAATCCAGCTCAAGGCTCTGAATTAAATACATTGCAGCCGATAAATAGTTGCCCTTTGACTTCCAAATGATGTTTAATCTTTGAATCAGGTACAGTAACCGAGGGTAATCTGCTCATCAGTTTTCTAGGTTAAATAAATGGATATATTAGTTTCCTCTAGATTTCAATGTTTTATAATAGCAATGGGAACATAAAATCAGCACCACAAAAAAGAATCCAGAACTATCTGCTATGCTTTTTATTAACAAGCCTCAGAAAAAAAGGATCTTTATTGCCCATGAAGTGACTCTGTGCTGCCCAGGGGGACAGTCAGTGTTTCTGGGGTGAGGAAACTCTACTACAGGCATGTTAGGGCTGCCTTGCCCAGGTGTAACTGCCCAGCAGAGCTGTTGACTCTTGGAGTGAATGGACCTGTGCTTTGTTCTGGGCCACAGGGGACACTGAGGCTGACGCCCTCATTCTGCTTGAGGTGGAAATGATGTCACTAAGCTTCTCTTTTCATGGTTTGCCTATTCCTTGTCTGCATGCCAATATCCCTGACTTTGCAGTTATTTGTTGGAGACAAATTTACTTGGAGGAAAGCACAGAAAAAGAACATGACCCCTTCAAAAGTTTAAAGGACCAATATAAAGATTAGTTAAAAGATACTTTTACATACCATTGCATATGCTCAGTAAAATCTTCATAGCAATTCAAAATAATTTTAGTATATTTAAATGAAAATAATTTCAAAATTCAGATTCAGCTCAATTAAGTAGCTGACAGAACCCATTTTACAGTCTATAGAAGTCAGGCAGTTAATGATTTTAAAATTCTCCATTTTTTTTCAAAGCAAAACAAGAAATAAAAATGAAGCTTATGTAGAACAAGGTGTTCCAAATGAGCCCTCAGGACACAGCAGTCTCAAACTCTGTGAGCCTCTGTGTTCATGAGATGGTGTCACACTGCATTAGCTTTTCGTAGGACACTGTTACACATTGTTCTCAGTGCAAGCAACTATACTCAGCTTGGCTTCCTTGTCATGCAAATCATCAAAATTATTGGAGCATATACAATTACCTGTCTCAAATCCACACTCACGTGGGACAGACAGTCAATGAAGAAACTGTAAAATTAATTGTTTAATGCAAGTTACTGATCATTTGGAGAGATGATTTATGGAATTACAAAGGTCTGACATTCATTGACCACCAAATTACCCTTTAAATTATTCAATGCTCTAGAGACTATTTACTGACTTGCTGTGACCTAACCTGAGCTGATTCCTGCAGCAATGCAGAGCATTGCCTGCTGCTGTGGTGCATGTAGGACACATGCAGATTTTACACCCTGTTGGCAGTAAAAGCAATTAATTTTGTCCAAACTGATTTTGTAAGATAAAGCTATAAAAAAAAAGCACCATAGTGAAGGTCATATCAGTCAAAGTTCCTCATATCCTCTTCCAAAAAGAGAACAAGTTGCCCACACCTCTACTTTATTAAGGCTGAAATCAGTTTAGGTCCCTGTTTGCCAAACCCAACAAACAAAGCCAGGCATTTTTCAAAAGGTAGAAGAGGTACACTGTACTTTCATCATCTTGGGCAGTAATTATCTTAATCTGGCTAATTAGGAGGTTTTGTGAGAAAGCAAGCAGCTCGGACATGCTTAGTGGCAGTATCTGTGGCACAAGCTCTGTACTCCAGAACCCCTTGCTTGGTGGAATAATTGTGGCTTTTCTTTTTTTTTACTCTTGGTTGACAGGTAGATCTCTGAAAAGAAGGAAGAAAGCCACAGAAACTTCCCAGCTGCTTTTGTGCAATACTCAGAGATTAAATAGTCTTTGTCATATTTATAAGAAAAAGAAAATTGAAAGTTTTGTTATGAATTTCAGACTATGTTAAAATGAAAGCACTTCCTTGGCATATCTAGCTAAATAAGTGAGGTTGATGGGGGGATTGCTTTTTAGAGAGCCACTGAAATTATTAGAAAATGATCAAACTTTTAGAGAGACTCATGCAGGAGCTGGCAATCCTGAAGGAAGCTGTCCACAACCCAAGTTAATTGGAGAACAGTGACTGTGCAAAGATGACAAGCTAAAGCAGGTCTAGGCATATGGATGGTAAAAGACTATTGTGTAAGAAGTATTTTGGTACAGGTGAAGAATTCCCTCCAGCTGTATAGGTGCCATTTACACAAGTTCGAATTTTGCCCAGAGTTAGACTTGCCCTGTTAGTATAAGGAGAAGAGGTATTACTTTTTCTAAGTTTTGATAAGTTATTGTGAGAAATTACTAAGAAATCGTGTTCCTTCCCAAGTCCTAATGTGTGTCCCAAAGTCTTTCACGGTGCCCTTTTTCTCATGTGATTTTACCAATGTAATCATTATGTTAGTCGCATAAGTTTCCCTACTTAAGTACTTCCTAAAAGGCACTTTAAGGTGGGAAAACTTTCTGTACAGGTGTGTGTAGCAAGCTGGCGAAGCTGCATGAGTTGAATTGTGCCTGGCCAATGTCCATAGAAAATGGAGTCATCTCTGAATTTCCCATGAGCATGCCATAAACCAGTGGTTTATCTAAAGCTGAAGGTAAGAGTGCATAGAATAAATTTCTTCCTAGATGTGTTACGAGAATGTGCTCTTTAGACTGTCTTTCCCAGCTTCACACTCCCCCTGTGTTTGTAACAGATTCTGCTGGTAAATATCGTGATCGGCATTATTCTTACCTGGATAAGTTATTGTTATTGTTATTCAACTCCTCCAAACACATAAACTACAGGTATTTGGATTTCAGCACACCACAAGAAGTGCTCTTCTTTCCCTGTCCTTGCTATGCAGTATCTGCGGGGGACATCACAGATAATGTGAATAATCATCATGATTGTGGAGTTCTTGACCTGCGCTGCTCAGGCGCCCAAGCACAAAAGAAAAAGGGCTGAAAGTGTTTAGGACAGAGTGCTAGCTGGTCACAGGATTACTGCTCTCAAGTAGCTGTGCTAGCCCAGTCCTTAGACCCAGAGCCGTCCCTGCTTTGTGCCAGATGCCATCAGGGACTCGTGACTCAGGGAGGCTTTATTTTCGTTCTGAAGATCAGTTGTGCACACGGGCTGAGAGTGTGGGGGTGTGCAGGTAAGTGGAACCTAAGGTGCCCTGATCAATCTTGCCAATTTTCAGGATTAGTAATTGTTAGTTCAGACTCAATTGAACAATTGGATTTTTTTCTCTGCTAGCTGTAGTCTCGGTGTTGGTAGAACTCGTCAGCTGCAGGGAAGCAAAGCCGGGGATCCTATGGCCGTTAGGTGGTGCCCCTGCCTTGAGTAAAAAAAAAAAGCACATAAAAGACTCTACTGTCCTCATTTTAGTTATGCAAACAGGAGCAGCTCTAAGAAGGAAACTGTAGGGCAAGATTAAGGTCTAATGTGGGAATACATGAAGTGTATATATGCACGTATATATGTGTGTATATATATATATATACACACACAAATATACTTTTACTGAAAGAAATTTTGGCTGTTGAAGCCATTGGTAGAGGAGAGCAGTTTCTTTCAGTTCAGCTGAGTCTGTCATCCACCTTCACTGCCACCTTTGTCCCATGGGTGCCATCTCACCCCTAACCATTCTCACTGCAGTTTGTGCCAGTTGTAGAGAGCTGACATCCCAGAGGTGTCTCTGACATGCAGAGAGACACTTTACACAGAACAGCATGCTTTCTTCTGTGTCACTACCTAAACTTAAGCATTTCTCTGCATTATTTTGGGTTTGCCATTTTTTCTGACCCATTTTAAATCCTGAAGTACCTTGCCTCGTAACCCTCCGATAAAAATGCAGCACAATAAAACAACTTATTTGCCTGTATTTTTTATTGCCTGCTTTTAATTATGTTGTTGTCTGCCCCTTGCCCAGTGGTGAAAGGACACAGGTATTATTCAGTAGACTGAATCCAGCTCATTATGTAATCTGTCTAGTTGCAAGTGACCCACAGAATTCAATGTGATGTCTTTTTGCATGTCATGCACAGTCAACTGTCACTGTTTGCTGTCTTCTGAGGCTTAGCTCATGGCACAAGGTAGGTGAGCCAAATCCTGAACCTTTCCTAGTGACCAACAGTGAATGAAGCTCAGAGTTGCTGACTACCTGCCTGAGTGCTCATTTATTCCTGGCTCCACAACAGCACCTGAACATCTTGTTCCACTGAAAGAATTTTGCCTGCAAACAGGGAAGATTTTAGGAGAATAAATGTTCCCTGACTTAGATATTCAGCTGCTTCCTAGATAAGCTCCACAGTATAGCTTAGAAGAACAGCAGGTGAGGTGGGGGTACTGCTAAGGATGTTTGTGGCTGCCTTGCTTTAGAACATATTTTACCTTTTTGAGAAAACAAGCATCCCTATTTCCTGTCCATGGATCCAGGACATTCTGACCAGCTGGACAAAAACAGCTGGTAAGAGCAAAGACCTGGGGAGGTACCTAGTGCTCCTGGGTTCCAGCAGCTGCAGGAAAATCAACAGCCTCGTTTCTCCACACCAGCTTTTCCATTAGCATAGTTGAGAATAATGAACTGAACCAACTAATATTCAGGTTGGCTTAAGGTTGACTAATAACTACAGCTTCTCTGGTGATGAAAAGCATTCCATATCCTATTATTAGCAGATCAATGTGAATAATTTGCAGACATACAATAAAAGCTACCCATTGCAGATATTTCATTATAGTATTTAAGTAAAATTTAAACAACTACATTTTTATTATTTCAATATTATGTTTTTGATTTCATCTCTTGAAACATTCAAAATTACTATTATTTTTATAAGTTGCTTACTTACAATTACAGAAACCAAAACCTTGTCCTAACCCCTTATTTCTTAAGGAGTTCATCACTCTCTCTATCCCTGGGTTTTTTATTGTTGTAAAATATGCATCAACATTGCAAGTCTCAGGCTGGGACAAGCAGAAGCAGCAGCTGCTGCTGCCATGTACAGCCCCTCTCAGTGAATTACCCCCCGTGCTGGCTTCCCTCTACTGGAGACTGTGTTCAGTGTTAATGGTGAGCTGCTGCTTAGGAGGAGAGAGTTTCTGTAGTTCTGGCCTTGCTGTCATGGAAAGTTGTCTTCCCTCCTGCACATCTGCTGAGCATAAAGGTGCAGTATTCAGCTGGAGTGAAGGAACAAAACAGCTGTCATTTTCTTCTTGAAATAGAAATCAAATCACCTGCAAACTCAAATGAGCTGGGATTGGAGCTGGGTGCTTTCTCCACTGAGCAGGTTATTGGAGAAGGTATCTGGCTGGATGGGCAGCTCCTGTACTTGACCTCACACCTCTTCAGTCAGCAGATCCAGGAATTTTGCCTGGGCTCTGTCAGAGGGGCTGCACAGTGAGGGAGTGCTTGCTCCTCCTGTTTTTGCACAAGTGCTGCTGCAGATGGTCTGTGTCAGGGTAGTCCAGAGACTGGGACGACGTGAGTTTGGCTGGGGCTGGTCAACCACGTGCACAGCAGGCTTAGCACTACACTGAACTACAGTGCTCGGTGAAGTCCTCATGCTGGAAATGAGTCAGCTCTGGAAAAGCTGGTACCTACAGGCCACAGGCGAGGAGAAGTGGGAAGAAGGATTCTCTCTGAGATGCCATCACTCTACTCATCCCTCCAAGATTTGCAGGATCTGGCCACTGTCTCAGCATTTTACATGCAGTTTATGCCAGCCATTCTCCCAACCTTCACCCTGGCTGGGGAGGGGGGGCATGAAGCCTGAGTGCAGGATGATCAGCACATGTTTTGTTTATTCTTTATTATTTATTTATGTTGTGTTTAATTTTTCAAAATACAACCTGTTCATTTTGGGAGTGATTTCTTTTTTCCCTTTTTTTAGTTTCCTCAAATTAATGTAACTAATATGGAAAGTATCTTGCAGTAGGAAATTTGCAGATGCAGATGAAAGCATGTCTCTGGTGCTAGTTATCTGCATTGGACCTGACCCTGACCTGTGGATTGACTTTGTGTCTTGACCCTGGACCTGCCTCACTGCCACAGACTTGCCAGATGATCTGGGCTTTGCTGACACTGGCTGCCATCCCTGGGCTTGTCCTGCTCTGCCCACCTTGTTCAGGTACTCCAGTACAGGCCATAGCTAAAAAGGTCCCTTTACTGCCAGTCATGCTGTCACACTTTGTCCCCACCTCTTGCAAGCAGCTGGCCTTTGCTACTTCTTGGCACCTGCCACTCTAATTTGTTTTCTCTAAAATACACGTGCTGCTGATACTATCTCTGACTTCTAAGTCCACAGGGATATTTTTAACAAGCCACTCTGAACTTAGAAAAACTAAATGTCATGTTCTGTGTGCCACTGGTTCCTTCTGTTTCAGGATTTCCTGGAAATCCAAACACACCTTTTCTTGCAGGAAGTTCACTGTGAATCCACCCTGATGCTAGGTGAGACAAGAAATGTTCTGGGGACATGAGGGCTCTGAATTTGCTGTCAGTATTACTCTCAGCAGTGCAGCCCCTGATATAACTGGAGCCAGAGTACAGTTCCTCACTGTAGATGGGGAGCAATTCAACTCAACAGGTATTTTTCTTGCCTGGAATACCAGGTTTCTACTAAATGAGGGCACAGGGAACAACTGAAAGGAAAACAAACTACTTTTAGATAAGCATGGTGCAATTAACAGCCAGCTTGTGTTCTTTTAAGTTTGTTGTTTTCTTTTGCTAAAACCAATTATAATCCAAGACAAGTTCAGAATTTGTAAGCCAAAATTTCTCTTGGTTTCTGTGAAGATGAGCATTTGTTTCTCTTGTCCCTCTTGACCTCGGTTTCAAACTTCCTTCCTCATTAATATTTTTTTGACCTGAATGAAAAGCTGTCCGTGTACAGATTGTCTTTCCATCCTAATTAATCTGGCACTGCACCACAGACTACCAACTGTGTGCTCTGGACAGGGGGGAGAGGGCAGCACTGGAGAAGGCTGTGCGGCCACTCCTGATACACCACTCACAGATACACCTGGGATCGTGTGTGTTAGTTTAACTCTATCTTACCCAGACTTGGTGTCTAGAGCTTCCCACGGAGCAGTGCACAGTTATTAGGTTATTAAAATCTAACCTGAAGCTGTCAGATCAAGTGCATGTACTGGTGTGTGGAATCTGCTTCTAAAGCCACATTGGCAATCAGTTTGCACCTGTAAATCAGCCAAGCCAGGTATTTCCTCAGTGCATACAACGTTTTCAAAATTCAAAGAGCCATCATAAGCTGCTGAGTCTTTGACTTATGAACAACCGCATCCTGGTGGGCTGGAGGTGGAGCCCAACCCAGGACCCAACCCAGTGAATCTCAGCAGCATCATTGGAGGGCTGTGTATCTGATGGCAGACAGGTCCCATGCCTGTGACCACCTGACCCTCTGGCTGGGATTCTGCTTCCTCAGCCTTGGCAGCAGAGAAGACAATTTGCACCAAATCCTGACTTTCTGTAGGCTGCCTGCCCTGCAGGTTGACTTGATGGAGCAGGAAAAGTCCACCTCTTGTGGAAATTTTTAACGCTCAGACATAATATATTGAAATATAAAATGCATTCAAATTAGAGACTAGGTGTAACAGCGTTAGTGGCTTACCGCAGCTGGAATTCAGTGCTGAGCAAGGAACCCAGTGCGGGCCAGCTTTAATTTGGATCAGATGGCATGCCAGAACATGTGCACTGAATCTGGAAGGGTTTCTGTCGGTATGGCAGGGGGTAGCCAGCGCCACAATAGCGGCACAGATCTGAGCAGTCAGCCCAGCTCTCCTCCATGAAACTGAGCATTGAATACATACACCATCCCAGTACAAGAGAGATTGATCTCAGCAGGATGGCCCAGTCAAATAATTGTGTGTCAATAAGCAGGGGGAGTAAAATATCTTCTCACTTTTCTGAAAACCCCATGGCTCTCCCAGAGCAGGACTGGCACAGGCTAGTAGGGCTGCACAGGAAACAAGTACTCCAGCAGCTTCTGGGGAAGGGCCTGCATTCTCCAGCCCTGGAAAGGTGCAGGGAGGCAGGTGCTGCCCCTTGGCATCAGTGGCAGCTTCAGGCAAGGAACAGCAGGTCAGGCATGACACGTAGGAGTTTGCACTGGCTGCTGTTTCACCATCCACTCTGTCACAAATGGAGAGTGTTGTGATGGGCCACGATTAGATTCCACGGTTTTGGGCAAGGCAAAACACGCCAGGGCTTATGTTTCCTTCTGCTGCGGAAACGTAAAGTCAGCCTCAGTGGCTTTTTTCTCTGTGTGGCTCACTGTGGCTCACATATTTTCATCATTGTTTCTCTGCGATTTTCATTGCTATGTGTGACTTTGGCAGAGGAACATCTAGGTGGTTCACTGCCTGAAGCCAGTTCCCAGTCCCTCCCAGCACAGCTACCAAACACAAACTGTGCAGCAGCCCAGCAGGGGCTGTGCAGTGACCTGTGATCAAAGTTAGACACTACTCTTCTGGCCCCAGTGCCAAGTGATCTTGTTTTAACCTCAGAATGTCAAAATAATATGGAATAAAATACATGAAGAATGATCTCCCATTGCTCATGGAGGGAAGGAGAGATTCCTTCTTGCCTTCCTGCAGAGTCCTGTTAGGGCTGAGTCCTGCTGTGGGAAGGTGGAGAAGGAAAAGGCAGGATAGAAGAGGAAAAGCGGGGGGAATCATACAGAGCGATGGGGATCTGCTAAAAGAAACACTGTTGCTGCTGGAATGCAATTGTAGAGGAAACATTTAGGAAGGGAATCACCCACTCCCAGCTCCTGAAAGGAAGGCTATGTTGGCAGCAGCTGAGAGGATAAGGATTTAGCTGGTGCTGACAATATCCCACCTCCTTCCCTGCTGTCCTGGTAATAATGCCCTTTCAGACCCTGGTGTCTGTGTTGGAAGGTGCAAGGTTTGCCCATGCCCAGAGCCAGGCAGGTTGGGATGGCAGCGGAGTCACATCAACTGGGCCCATGCACACGTGTGTGCATTACTGATAGCAGCTGGTGCAGGTTTGCAGCCCAATTCAGATGCCAGCTGGCACTGTCAAGTGTTGTCAGGGCAGACACTCCTATTGCTATCTCCAGTAGGTATTTTGTGCAGGAAAAGAAGAAAATTGGCCCACATTTTCCATGGTCTTCAAGAAGCAATCAAATGCAACCTGAGGTTCCCGTGAAAGGCTACCAGAAGCATGGTTCCCTACGGACCTCTTAGCAGGAGGGGCCTCAGCCCAAGGTCCAGCAGTTGTATGAAGCAGAAGTGCAGAACATCACTGAGAGGGGCTGCTCTTGGGCACTGCATCTGATGGCAGTACAACTGTTACTTGACAACAAGGCTCCTAGAACAGGGACACTTTTACTTGCAAAATACCACGTTTTGTGATATTTGCAACAGTTACACGGACAAGGACCACAGTACAGAACACTATGGGGACCAGGACTGGGGAGTTTCTGATTAATAATCACACAGAAATTAGGTTCAAAAATAGAAGATTTTGCATTTGCCAGTACTCATCTGGTGGAGTCCAGCCCCTGAATTTCAGTGCAAATTCACAAATTCTTGTGGAAAGCCATGTTATCTGCTCATCCTTGGGATGAGGATGAGGTAGTGCTGCAGTAGCTGAAGCCACAGTCCAGAAGAGCAGCAAATACTCATCTGCAGATTGTGTATGTGAATATGGGAAGGTCACTGTTCAGCTAAGACTTCTATATGGAAATTGCTGTTGATAGAGACATTCCAGCGAGGTGAAAAGTCAGCCTTGGATCAGACTGCATGGATTTGGAGGTTACTTTAATGTCATCCATCTATTCTCAGCCTGCTGTTTGGCCTGGGTTTTGCCTGATTTACAGGTAGAAGATTTGGGAACTAAAGTGTTAGCTGTAAGTGTCAGGACGTGCGGGTGGAAACTGAATCCTCAAGGTTATTAGCAGAAATTTATTCTTTTGTGGTATACTGTAAAAAGCTGTAGGAGCAGACAGCTTTTTAAACACTGGCCTGTTTGCAGAGTCATCCAACCATGGCAGACAGCCTCCCACTCAACTCTGACAGTACAGGTGTTCAATCTTCAGCTCCATCTCTGCATTTGCTCTTTTATTCAAAAGAAAAATTGTGATTTTGAGACTTTTTTGTTACAGCTTCTTTATCAGGCCAGTTAAGCAGAGAGTGGAATAATTTGTAATGGGATCAAAGTGCCTACTATTGTGCTCACTCTTCTGAGAGGAGCTGTGGGACATGCACACACCTCTGGCAAATTGTGAGCTCTTGCTAATTGATTGTACCTCACGCCCCAGCTGAAGTTAGCAACAAAATTATAATTTAGGCAATCCTTGTCTTCTGCTCAGAAGTCTTAAGCCATGGTACAACAGTAACAATGCATATATGGTGTGAAGGAGAAGGGTTTTAAAGTAGAGAGCAACTACTCACAAAAAACATTGAGTAAAGAACTATTTTGAACACCCTAACAGTGCTTAACCCAATTACTGAGCTTGGTTGGACAATCTGGCTTTATTGCTCTCTGTAGATTTTCTCAAGAGGCTAAGGGCTACCCTGATACAGTGGCAGTAAAAGAAACTCATCTGACTAAATTTCACATAGTGCTCCACAAACTGGCCAAGTGCGGAAATACCAAGCCAAGAGCTACAAGTATGTGTGAAATGGGAAAACTTTGCCCACTGTCACTACCCACAGTGCAATAAAGCTCTCCCACTAGCAGAGCTCTAGACTTTCATGCTTTATTAGCTAATTACAGACAGGAGATTCATTCAGCTCTATTGCTAACAGAGTGCTGCTACCTCCACTTGATACTTGTCAAGAAAATATTGCATCTGTCTTGGAAAGGAGTTTCACCACCTCCATTTGGAATGGGAGAATTGTAAAATATCTCCACAGTAAATGAACATCAGAACCTGAATTAAACATTTTCATTTCTTTTTTGCATTTTATGCTTGATTTCTTTAGCTAGGACTCTAGAGGATAATGTCCAGCAAATATTCTAATTTTCTGCCTGTGAAATACCAAAAATACGTTATTTATTAACTCAAACGCTTTTTCATCTTTTGCACTAATGACTATAAGGAAGGTATTGATAAAACAGTAATCAGAGAGTATATCTGACTGTCCAGTATGTGACTACATGTTGGAGAAGAAAGAATAAAAATCGCTGAGGTTTCAGCAAACCTGCTTACTTTGAGTTTAATATCTCCTTTCCTTGATTTGGGATTCCTGCTAGTACAACCAGAGCTGATGCTTGTGGTAGACTCACTGACACTGCCTTCTTGGTCTCAAGTATCCCCTGTATCTTCACCTTTATTCTGCTAAATAACACAGCCCATTGTCTGCAGTTCCCATCAAGACATTTTAAGCAGTTCTTAGTGTCACTCAATCCAGGATGGGTTCTCACTGTTTAGTAATGCTTTTGAACTCAGTAGCTCCTTGGAAGCAGTTGATAAATTAATGTAAACAACACCCTTGGGATAATAGATGATACCACTTTTTAATTTTTTATCTGTAAACAAAATAAGACCCATTTCCACTGGGAATGCAACTGGCCTGGTAATGGGATCCCAGGCCGTGCTAGCATCAAAGTCTGTATTTCTTTATCAAAAGATGAGACTGTCCTGAATATTAACATAATCAGGGTCCCACACTTAGAAAGAACAGCAGATGGGATAAAATATGAAAATAAAAATATGAGATGAGAGGTCTTCTTTTCTTGAGAGCCCAAGGTTGCAAGAAAATAAAGTATGTGCAAAGATACCAGCACTTCTGTGTCAGCTGCTGAGCATTAGTCCTCCTCCTCACCCAGTTGCTGACAGATTAAATAGCTCGGATCAGCAGCTGCAGAAGAACTCTCTTGGCAGCTCCTGCTCTGGAGATGAGCTTTTTCCGCCCCTCTAGCCCTTGTCAGGCTGGCAAAGAAGGGGATGCATCTGAGGCAAGATTGGAGAGGTACAGGCCACTGGAAAATGGCACGAGCCTGGTGCTGCTCTGGCTTGTCACTGAGCTCTAACAGCTCAGGAGAGGCTGGGGTTGACAGGTAAGCATGGCAGGGAGATACAGTCTGGCCCTTACCTCGTCTTTCCAATGTTTAGCCTCTTCTCAAACATTTGGTGACGTCTGCCCTATTACAGTAGATATGCAGCTATAGACAAACTGCAGCTGCCTGGGTCACTGTGTTACGTAGCACAGCAATAACCCAGTGTCAAGGTGAAGGTAGCAGTCCTTTAGGATATATCTATATTCCCAGATATATCTATATTCCTTTAGGATATATCTGTGCTGCTGCTAAAATCATACCTGTAGTCATAGCTCTGCCTGAAGAAAACATATAATCCCTATGGAAAAGATACTTCTTCCTTTAACCTGAGCACACCTATATTTATGCTACTGGCTTTAGTAAATTACTCTGGAGCAGCACAGTTTTGTGTAAGACCAGTATTTGTCTTGGTGGCGTAAATCCATCTAGGTAGGAGGGCACTGGCTTCCACCAGCATGTCTTCAAGTGCTTTGCAATAATGAGAACAAGACATGGTACATTTCTCCAGTCTTGTACCACCTGAATAATACATTGAATAATACAATTTTTTTTTTTTTTTTTTGAGCATGGAATGTATGTGCTTTTTCAGAGTCTGACACCCTAGGATGCTTTGGCATGTGTGGGCATTCTATCTGTCTTCCTGACAGAGACTCACAAATTTTATCTCAGTCTAATCCCTCTCTTTGCCCTCACTATAAAAGAAAAAGGGGGGAGCTATAACTTGCACACAAATACTTATCTAAAAATATCTTCTTTCTATTTCAAATTTATTCTGCAGCTTCTCAATGGGACACCTGGAACTACCATCTGAAATGGACGGGCAGGTTCTTCAAAATAATCCTTCTGTTTGCAGGGTACAGAAATCTGTTCTGCAGCAAGGAGGGAAGACTTTGGAGGGACCTAGCTGGCAGGATGTTTTTATAGGATGTTTTATGTTCGGCAAAAAGCACTCATGTTAGGCTGAGTAATGCCATGAAACCTCTCCCCTGCATCCCATTTCTCAAATGCTGGAGATCCCAATATCTCAGCATGCTCAGTACAGTGTGCACACACCTACTGAAAGCAGATTAGAAAGATTTTTTATAACTTCCTGAGATATTGCTCTCCCTTTCAGTAAGTTTTTACTTGTGTCTTGGATGGAATTTTTAGGGGTTTTCAAGGTTCTTGAGACTGTTAATAATACTGCTCAGGGCCTCAGGGAATGAACAAGATGGTCTAACAGGTTGTTTCCATCTCTTATTTCTGTGTCTCTTTGATTTAAGGATTTTCTGCATTTATTGGCTGTTGCTTCTCTTGGCCACTTTATACACTGTGTAGTGATTTTACCAATCATGGGGAATGGCAGAGGCTACTTGAACCCCCCTGTTGCCATAGAAACACAATAGCATCTAGCTGGCTCTAACCTCACTCTCCCATACCAGCCCCCATGGGAAGCAGAAATTCTGGCCTTAAAATGTAATCAATTTGATGTTAAGTTTTAGAAGTGATTTTCTTTTTGTTGCCTGGGTCTCCTGGATGGATGTTTTCATGCAGACTTAATTACTTATGCTACTAATACTTTATTAAAATTACAGCAACTAATGATTAGCACAAGTAACACTGTGGTTTCCAGAGCCATCATAACTCCTATTGTATGTGTGCTCTAAAGACTAACAGTGTTCATGTTTCAGTCAGCTACTGATGCAGCCACAGAGGGAAACTTCCAGCATAACATGAGAGATGTAAACCCAGAGAGACTGGGAGAGATGTTTGGGCCTGTGTGAGGCTGGTGGGTCCTGCACTGGTCTGTGTACCCCGGCCAGTCCCTGCCACAGCACTGCTGGTCCCCTTACACTGGATCAGGTTTCTGTGGCTGCAGTCGTAGGCGCTTCCCAGTCCCCTGCAAAGCCTGTTGAGTGCACAGTACTGTGGCCTCATATTTAGAGATATCTCACTCGGAACTGATTTTCCTCTTTTACTGATGGTTTTCAGATTTCTGTATGTTTTATGGGAAAGTGCTGGCTATGCCATGGGCTGCAGCTTGACACAGGCCCAGTGTGAATCTCCTGACATGATTCCATGACCACTTTAGCCTCTAGAATTCTGTTGCTTTCTCCTCTTACTCCCATTTAAGCATGACAATATCTTCAGGTGTCAAGGGTAGGAAAGCACCTTTGTAGCATGAATTCTGGGGTGTGCTGTTCCTGTGGTGCTTGTCTCAGGTAGCATGACTTTATCTTTGGGTGCATAGAGAACAATAATTTCAGGTAATCTTTAATAATTTGCAGCTTTCAGGAGTCCCTGGGAACCAGAAGGTTTTGTTGTATTCAGTCGATGTGAGTTGTGACCTTGGGTCAGTTTACTGTCATTACACATCCTAATGAGCACATACTCTGGCATCAAAGGGCAAGGCTGGAGCTGGGGTACTTTAAACAGACTGGAAAGAAACCATACAGCTATTGTTGTAAATTGCCATTACTGATTAAAAAGAGATAGCAAAGGCTTCTGCTGAGTGAGCTCTGCATCGTAAAGACTGAGCAGAATCAGGCCCATGGCAGGTAGTGCCCTAGGAAAGGCAAGTTAGTGGAATCACCTGCTTCTCCCAGTTGCTCTCCTCCACTGACTGCTGCTGCCAGAGAAGGCTGGAGAAGAAAGAAATTATAAAGTATTTGCAATATGAATAGCTTCTGGCAAGCAAGATTGTTTCTCTGTGTACTTGAAGATTACATCAGACCTTACAACCCCTTTCTTGTCCTGGTCTATGGGAATAGGAAGTCTTTAAGAATTTTACCTAGGAGGTGGCTTTTACAGAATTTGCTTAAACTCACCGTGAGAACAGCGGCAAGCTTACCTCCAGTAAAATAAGGGAATTCTGTGAGAAATAGCCCTCTAAGAGTGGTTTATACTGCAAAAGTTTTGTCTTGCCAGGACTGGATTAGGAAATTACAGATGCGCCTGTAGGACCCCTGTTTCCTGTGCTCCCATGATTAGATCAGGCTGTAACCTTTCAATACAAAAAATGTAATTGGTGTGTGTCTCTAAAACTTAAGGAGACAACTTTAGAATGTACATGGAATATAACCGGTTGTGCGTAAGGACAGGGACTGCCTGTGTTTGGCAAGAGTCTGAAGAGGTAACTTTGACACAGTAAGAACTCCTGGCCTATTTCCAATGGGTGTTTACTTCAAGACCAGGAGCTCCGGGAGGTTACCTGTGCCTCTGGGATGGAGCTGTGCACAGCCAGTGAGGACAATGATGATGGCTTGGACATGATCAGAAGCCAGCTGATCGTGCTGCTGGGATTGCTGGGAACATGCTGCTGTGTCTGGGAATTGCGCAGATTCCCAGGGCCCCACCATGACACATCAGTACTGAGCTCTGCTGATAGTCTCATTTCTGTAACAGAAATGTACATGTTTTTCTTTTGTAAAACACCAAAAGCATTGATGTCTTTGTGTTGTTAAACTGAGTTTGCCCCTGTAAAGCCCTCATGCCGTTTTGGAGCTGGCAGTTCATTTTCCCACTCTATACTTTTATGTTTCTTGGAGAGCTCCTGTAATTTTACTCTTCCCTTCTCTCTCCTGGCTGACGTGTTTCTGATCTGTACCAGCCCATATAAAAGCCTAGAGAGGAGAAACACTTTCTGTTCTCTTTCCGTAAACTGGTAAACCTCTTCCTGAGCCTTCACAACCCTTTGGAAGCACACAAAGTGCATTTCATAATTTCCAGGTACAGTGCATGAAAATTCTGCTAAGTAAACACTATAAAGTAGGTTTTGAGAAAATATTAGTCACCATTATGCAATTCTAAAACCAAAACCACAAAGAGAGTGCCAGTATATTTTGTTTTATTGGTTGTGACTGCAAATACTACGCACACAAAGGAAACCTTTGAAAACCAACCAGCCTATGTTTGTATGCATATTACTCTTACAAGGCAATTTGTCTAGTAATCTCAGTGTTAATTTTTTTCATCTGGTACACACTGCTGATACACCAGACAGTTTTCTGTAACGCATCTGAAAAATTCCACGCAGAGATATTTTTTTTTTCCTCAGTTTATTCTTAATTTTCTAAAAATAAATTTACTTGCTTTTCTTTTTTTGTCTTTGCCGTTAAATCTAGTGAAGATAATATTTTCATACAGTGTCTTTTAACTTCAAAGTTTTCAAAGTAAATAGAAGCAATATGCACTCTATTAGAAAAAAAATGTACAAAGTACCTAAATCCTAATTTTTCAGGCCTGCCAGAGCTGCATCTGTTTAAACATGTTACTTATATGCATGTGTACAGTACAGGAAGCTGGACTGCTTTCCAGAACTGCCTGGAGTTGTATCTTTTTTATTCTTCTCTTTCTCAAAACAATTTTAAATCTACAGAAAAGGTCAGGGGAGGTCATGATTCCTGACCCAAAGCTGAACTGAGCTTGCCTATGCCGCCTGTTTGATGATCTGACCAGGGTCACTGAACTGGGGGTTATTGCTGGCTCCCTGTGTCTATGAGGCACAGCCTATCCCAAACAATTTTTAAATTACCACTGGCATGAGACTGTCAGGAAGGATAGTAGCTGGGAATGTCTAGACACTGCCGCCAAGACAAGCTCCCCTATAGCGGAGCCACTGTGTGCCGAGGGGGTCAGGAAGAGGGGCCGGGAAGCTGCCCCGGAGCCCCGGGCTGAAAGACAAAACTCCCATCACGTGCCCTGCAATTTGCTCCAGGGGTTTAGCCAAAGAATTTAAGATAAGGAAATCTATAGGCATTACAACTGGGAGAATTTTTAACTGCTTTATTGCTTTCCATAGATTCTAAAGCTAGTTGTCTGCTTTTATGAGCTCTTTAAATCACACATCGGTTTCTCTTGGCTTCAGTCACACTAAACTGTCCCTGAATTTATACTGGTTCTTCTTGACTTTATCCTTTAGAAATTAACATTGAGGTATGACTTTAAGATTGTATCAATGAATTCTCATCCTTCTGCAAAGCTGCAGCACCTTCCAGTGCCGGTCAACAGTTCTTTACGGTGTGTAAAGCACGGACAAGGCCACGGGGGTCTTTAAATCATGTCTTTTTCTGATTCATCACTCTGCTTAAGCAGAACTGCGAGGGAAAAATGAGATTAAATATATATTCTACTCTTTCCAGCTCAATTCATTGCATTTTTTAAAGAAATTTCATTCAGAATGTGTTGGCAAATTATTTAGTAATCATGTATCAAAATTTATTAGTATCGTCATTCACTCATTAATAAACCCTCTCTTATTTACAATAACAACACAATCATTTTGAATTTTATACTTAAGGATATTTTTAACCGAAAAGTGCCCTGATCAGTCAGGTTAGATTGGTGGTGGGCACAGCACTGTTGCAGCCCCAGCCCCTCGCTGGGCACTGTGCTGGCACTGTGTAGGCACCACACTGGCAGAGAGGAGCAGACCCTGCCCCTAAGCAGGAGCTGGCAGCCGGGTGTGCCTGGGATGCGGGAGGGGGCATCCCCTGCTTTGCATCCTGATGGCTGAGCATAAAAGCATCTCAAAAAATCCCAAGTGTTTCTCTGAAGACAGCTGAATGGGGATTATTTCCCTAAGGAAAAGAAAAGCTGTGTGAAAACTGGAGTGCTCTCCCTTACGTCCCTTGTTAGATCCACCATTCTCCAAAGGGGCAGCTTTCCTGCTTTTCCCCTTGGCCACGCTATCATGCTGTTTCACAGTATCTTTGGGCTAATCTAAATGTCAGTGGGAAAAACTTTCCGTAAGCCCACCCTTCCCTGCAGTTTGTGCTGTGAAAGGTGTGACGTGTCGCACAGCAGAGCTCCAGCTCCTCAGTCCCTCAGGCTGGCACACAGCGAGGACAGCGGCTTGGTCACAGCAGAGCAGGACCTTTGGTCAGTACACCTGACCTGTCAGAGAGCTCACTCACTCACTCACTCACTGCTTGCTCTCTCACTGAGCAGAAAACAGGCTCGTACAGTCAAAGCTAAATTTGCAGCATAAATTAATTTACATTTCAGTTGTTAGCTTGTGTGCAATTTAATAACAAAAGGAAAAAACCCCAAAGAGATGATACTACACTTGCTACATATAAACTCTTCTAAAAGTCAGTGGCATTAGGGAAATGACAGTCCTTACCTTGCTCCCAGCAGAAATCTTTCAGTGAAGCTATTATCACACCTGTGCCTCAGACTGAGGGTTGCAGATGGACTTAGGGAACGAAAGGAAAGATTCCTTCGCTCATGCACTGCAGCCTGTTAGCCCATCCAGAGTGTCACTGGGCCACACTGCTGGCAGGCAGATTACAGGTGCTAAGCTTGTCATAAGCCTCAGAGGTCACAGGCAAACCTCTGCTTTTGAGGTTGCATCTCTACAGACAGGGCTGAGATGCAGCTGAGATGTGAATGCTCTTACTGGGTTTTCCTGCTGCTTGGGGCAGCACCAGCCCAAGGAATACAGCCTACTCAGCCTGCTGATGTCCTGGGAGAGTTGCCACACTAAGTTTGAGGACAATTTTTAACTCTTCCTTTTGCTAAACTACACTGGAAAATTAATGCACATAAAGTAACACACTTCACATTCCCCACACAAGAGGAGCTCCTTCTAAGGACACTTTCTTTTTCTTTTATTTCGTGTTTCTGCATTAGTTTATTCCATTTTTTAAATGCCTGTTAGTTGACTAGGAAAAAGATGCCTTTGTGCCTTCAAATGGGAGTTAATCAAGAACATTCGAGGCAAGTTATTTTACACTAGCTGCCTTCAGGAGCTGGCCTTCATCTGCTGGGATTTTCAGCCCAGGTAGGACTGCAGGTTAGTGCACCTTGTATTACTTTTTCTTACATCCTGTAATAATTGTGTAAAACAACAATTTTTCCGAAGTTGGATCTGCCTGTTAATAATCCTATTTTAAACTAAGCCTCTTTCTCATGAACTCACATGCAGTTTTGTGGGGCAACAGATCCTGTTTCTAAAGATGCAAGAAAAATCAGTCTGTTCTCCCTAATGCAAATGTTTGCAAAGAAATGTATTGCTCATCTATGACCTGCCTATTACTGCTTCAATCTGTTAAGCTTGGGATGTAAGTGCATGTGCAAACAAGGAGCCTTGTGACCGCCTTCCCTGCCCAACCTGGCAGCTCCTCTCTGGTGCATCTGATGTGTGCTGGCCCAGGTGTACTGGCAGCTCACACCGCTCACCTGGTGCCATCAGGCAGTCCTGAACTGCATGGATAAACAAGTAACAGACTTGGACAAATTGGCACCAAATGCTTTTAGAGACTGAGGGGTGAGCCGCTGAGTATGGGAAGGGGCAGGATTTAACTCGTGCTGATGTAGAGGAAAATTCAGTGAGCAAAGCAGCTCAGAATGAAGTGGGACAAGAGCCCAGCCAAGAACAAAGATTCTCCTGGGGCATTACCTGTGAGTGATATGAGTTATGTAATCTGGGACAGTACTAGTTTTGCTGAATGTGATATCTGCATATGGCATAAAAATGCATTTCTACGGAAGATGATGTAAATGTTTGTGAGCAGAAAACAGGGTCTCTGATTTAAGGCATGGGATGTAGTTTTGATGCCTGTTTTTAAGAGTGCTTCTCTGAATACTCCAACTTGAAAAAAGCTGTTGAATGTTAAAAAGCAGGAGCTGAATGTCTAATTCAAAAGAGAAAATTTGGAGTGAGAAAAAGAAACCCTATTAGTCACCGTGGAACAGAAAAGGAAAACACACAGAAACTGAGTGCTTTCCAGAAATCAGTCAGTGAAATATCCCAGTATCTCTGGACTTTGCTCACTGTATCATTGTGGCTCTCTTTACCCCTTGTGCTTCTTGCAACTATCTGCTATAGACATTCCTATCTCTTAAGTATTTAAAAATATTTTAAAGAAGAATTGGTAGCATTATTCAACTTAAAAAACAAAAATAAATTGTTCAAACAATTTATCTCCCAGTGTACACTGCAGTTAGAGAAGCCCAAGAAATAAAATTATTGCTGTTGCACTCATGACTTTCATGCAGTTGATGAACACAGGAGAAGGCACAGCCCCCTCCCTGGGACCCCCCACCAGCCATTCTCTGGGGCTGTGGGACTGCGTGGAGCCGCCCCAGCCCCAGGAACAGGAGCCACCATTGGTCCTGCTTGAGTTGGCCATTTTTAGTTACCTATGGCAAACAGCTCAAAACTCAAGAGTAAGGCAAATTATTTGTGGAGCTAAGTTCATGTTAGTTGTCTTCTTCATTTGCAAGGTACCCTATCTCTGTGCAGTAGGTGATATACAGATGCTTGTGATGGCCCATCCTGGAGCCCTGCCCTGCCCTGCCCTGCCTGGGAAGCAGTGGCATTGACTTTCTGCCTTTCCTGCTGGCTCTTGCAGTCTCTTTTGGTTTTTTATTTTTTATCTGCCTGGTTCTCCACACTCTTTTTTATACAGAGGTTTCCTGTGTCTCTGCATGTATGAATAATATACTTGATGGGATGTATGTGTGCATGTTCTCTCTCCTCAGAGGTACTGTCTTGCCCTGATTTGTGTCATCTCCTGGGCAAATATTTCAGGGTTGTGTACAGTTTAGAAATTCGTTTTGGAAGCTTCAAAATTATTGTCGTAAGTAGGGAAAATCTAGCAAGTAGAGAAAAAGAGCATTTCTCTATAGATTTCTCTATAGTCATGGGAGCACCATAGTTTTAGTGATGAAATAATACTCCAAAAGAAGCAGAAAGTTGCAGGTTAAGTGTTAAGAGAATTTTGAAAATAAAAAGAAATTCTTATAAGGAACCCACAGAATAAAATTAAAATATTAAATTGGGTAAGAACTATTTTCTTTTAAAATATAAATTTGGAAGGATTTTCACAACTATATCTTATATTTTGTACATAAAGTTACTTGAGTGCTTAACTAAAGGTCAAGCCTTCAAATAAAAAAAATCGTTTTTTGTAGTCTGAAAATGTTTCGTGAAAAATATTAAAAAATTAACACAATTCCTTTGTGCCAAATTGTTCCAATCTAAGCCAACTGATTCTAAGCTGCAGCATTTTATTTATTGTTTTTATGTTTTTCTTCTAATTTTCTGATGTGTTGATTAGTATAAGCTCACAGCAAACCCAAGCTGGATGTGAGCATGTGCATAACATGTCCCTCTACATGGGCTGCAAAATAAATAAATTCTTTTTGACTAATCGTATCAACTGCAAAGCATTTTCAGTGCAGTGATCATTCAAAAATAGGGTCTTTTCATGTAAGCAGAGTACTGTACCTTACAGCACTACCATAGCGTCCTTTCACACAATTTTGTAGGACTTCTGTATTCTGCTCTTGACCTTTTAAAGTATTTTAGTGTATGATGATAGTTATCTTTTATGAAAAGAAAAGCTTCAAACAACTAATTTTCGTTCTTGAAATCATTAGAGCAATTTCTGTTATGATACAGATCATTAAGAAAGGCCAGCAGTTACATATCTGCTACAAATACTCTGTATTGAGTGTGATTTAAGGAACATAAATTTATTAATAGCATGTTTAATAAAAAGAGCCTTTGGGTTCTTCCTGTGCATGACTATCAAATCTATTTGTACTTAGGATGATAAGATAAGACATGGTTCCAAGTGTAATACACATTTCAATAGAATTTGTGATTACTGACCTTCATAGTAAACTGGACTTGTTTTTAAGTTTAACTCGTATGATGTATTTTAAAACAAGAACGTGAAAAGAATCTTGTTAGATCACATGTGGACTAAATGCTTTGAAATCAGAAAATTCCCCTAAATTTTGAGGGGTGGCAGGCATCAGACTCTTGCCCTCTTAACCACCTCCAAACTTTGATGATAGAGACAGATTTCGGCACGCAACAGGAATGTAACTGGGAAAAATAATTGAAAAAGTCCACGAAACTGGATGTGCAATTTTGACACCAAGTTGTTCAAGAGCAAGAATTCTTTATATAACATGAGGGCAGTAAATCAAGGGATTTTGTCACAGTTCCTTGTCGTGCTGATACTTCAAACAGGAGCACCCACATTGCCTGGTACAGAAAAAATATTTTTTTAAAAGACTTCTTTCTTTTAACTTTCCGTCACTAATAAGCTGTGATTGTGGATTTCTACCTGTAAAACTCACCCCAAACAACACTGTATTTATTGGAGAATATTTTAATCCCTGAGAAGATGAATTTGACTAAATTAGTGTTTTCTAAATTATGATACAAACCAAAAACACTTTGAGAAGATCAATGACATTTAAAAGGAGAAATGATGGAACTAAGTGTGATATTCTTCCCTTTAAAACAGTATTTTTCTCTTGTCACTCATCTCTTTAGGATACATTCAAATGTAACTTGAATTACAGCAGTTTCTGTGGAGGATTACTTCCCATTAGCTAATAAAGAGTAACTGCAGCAAATAAAATATTCTTTTAATTTATCTCTTATCAATGCTGTAGTTTAGTAGATAAATTGGCATTCTGCTTAGAGAGTTTTCAAAGCATTCAGTTTCTAAATCTCAGCATACTAACACATCTAAAGAGCATATTTAATTTAAAAAAAATAAAATGAATCTCATATATTAATTTATTGGGGTGGTGCAGCAGCAATAATAATACAGACACAGCTTCAGCCCTAAAGACTTTTACAGCTTTGTTTTTCATTAGGCTTTTGAATCCCAAACAAGGTATGTAAAGCATCTATTTTTATCTCAGTATTCAATCAGAATTTAATATTTATTCTTATTGAATCAGATTCTTCAAAGTCTGTAATAAGTCAATTCTTCGTTGTTAATTTTAACATGAGTGAGCTTAATTTTTTCAGTGTGCAAAGGAGCTTAGGATAAGTAGTTTTGAAGTTAAATAGAAAACCCAGGGAGCAATATTTATGAAGTAATGTGGCCAAATGCATTTAAAATGCAGAATATTTGTGACTTTGCTAGCCAGTAAATCCTTTTCTATTCTCTGCTTGGCTACAGCAGCTGGTGATTTTTCAGTTTCCAGGTACAGTATCAGCAGCATAGCCTTTCTTTTGTGACAAAGGAATATAAGTTGCCTTGGAGATTTTTAATTAACTCTTCTCCTGTAGCTCTGCCTGCTTATCATTTCAGCAGTTATTTAAGCTTCATATCAGATTTTGGATATTATTCTTCAGAAATGTCTTCTTATTCTACACAAATTAGCATTTCAGCAAAACAATGTTTCCATAATGGACCATTCATTACACTTTTTTTAAAGGTGTAGCTAGTATTTACACCCATTAATTCAGCCTTGAAAAACAGATGAATCCTAAAGGGGGAACATGTGTGGATTCTGCGACTAAAAGAAACTATTCTGCACCAAAGATGTGATGCTGATCACTTTCCTAACCTTAATCAGACTAAGATACTTCTTAATTACTTTTTATGATTTGTTCTTATCAATAAATAAAGGTGAATAGAATATTTTTTCATAAATTGGGATTCCTCAGACTAATTTGTTATTTAATGGAGTATTATTCATTTAACAAATAAATTTACCTTGCAAAACGTCCCTATCTTTTTGAAATGGCCATTTTGAAACGGCTAGTTGTCTCAGCCAAGTGGGTGAAGATATATATATATATATTTCTATGTGAGAAAATAAAAGAGAATAAAGTTGGAAGAGGCAGAAAGGTGCTTATGACAGTCACATCCCCTGATGTCACAAATTTTTTCTCTATACTGCTCTTTTAAAAAGCCTGGAATTTACTGTCATCATTGTTGTTAATGCCATTGAGCCAGCAGCTGGGCTTTTGGTTTTTTTTTTTTTTTTCCCCAGACAAATTATAAATGTCATAAATGCTTCCAAGAATACAGAATCAGAAGCCTTTTCTACCCTGAAAATGGAGGTAGGAGTTTGAGCAGATGTGATTTACAGACACGGGGTTAAGGCTATAAGCTAGAGGGAGCTCCACCACAACGAAATGCAAAGGCTCAGTTTCATTTATCAATGTGCTTCCCCGGCTTTGTCTGCTCGTGAACATAAAAGACCCGGTTTTATTGCAGATATTATCTACACCATTCTATGATATGAATGTTATTGTCTAAACTGTTGATGAGATATAAAACAGCTGAAACCTTCTACCAACACCATATTTATGCCAAACCTTTTGATAAATATACAGGTCTTTTTGTTCACCTTCACTGTCTTTGTCCTCATCTTACCACTCAGCCATTTTAAATGAAAATGCATCCTCTATAAATCCCGAGCATAGAAATGCACCAAAAGCCAATCTTGTAGCCATAATTGTGCAAGATAATGTCCAGCAGTTGGACAAGAATTCTGGGCCAGCCCCAAGCCCTGGGTCTGAAGATAAAAATATCTCCCCAGTTCAGTTATTTCATAGTGCTCTTTCCAAAGTAATCCACACCACAAATTCATCCCAGTGACAACCTGGTTTATTCCACAACTAGGCCTGAAGAGGGATCAGTGAAGGGAGGTTGGAGCAATCTGCTTGGAAAGGACGTAGTTATTATAACTGGAACATCAATAATCTTTAATAATTGCTTCTATTGAGCATCTCAGAGACACAGTGATCTATTCACAGTTCCAGTAATTCTCTAGGAATCCTGTTACCCCTTCTGTAGCATTGGCTAAAGGACAGTGTTTGTCCACTATTGTTCTTAGATGTCTTTTCAGTGTAAGAATAGTTGTTAGTTAATTTGCATCCCTGCCTTGCCTTTGTGCCCTGAAATTCTGGAGCCTACATTTGAGGTTCTTCTTTCTTACCTCTTGGTCCTCAATCTCAGCAGATGATATTGCACTGGTCATAGAGATAATAAGAAAGCACCTAATATCTTCTTATTGATTTTTGTTAATAAAATGCCACTTCAGAGAGAAAGCAACAGCTGAAACCATGAAGGCTGAGTCATGGCTGTGTTAATGAACTTTATTTTTGTCTATATTTGGTGTCTAATTCATGGTGAATAATTTATTAAGTAAACGTGTCCTCTTTCCTGTTTGTAGCATACGCACAAGCAAATTATGACCTTATTCCACTTTTTAGAAACAATATTATTGTTTTCCTCTATCAACTTTAAAAATTTTCAAACATAATTGACCAACTCAAAAACTTTATATATGTGATTGATCAAGTCTCTTCTCCTTCAGCACAACCGACTGCATCTGTAGGGCACGGTGCTCTCATAGCAGAGAACAGGTATCAGCTTTCCAAGCAACCTTACCACTGATGTTGTCCCAGTAAAAATTTAAAATGGAATTTCCAAATATGCTGTGAAGAATACTTCAACATTTGCTGTGTAACAGCATTCCTGAGCATAAAACCTGGTAGGCTTGACCTCACTTGTGGGAAAAGGCCAGAACACGGCTTAGAACTGGCTCTGGGGTTGGTCATCTGAGACTCAAGAGGAGGGATTTGAACCTTTGTTTCCACCAAGACTGAGAGCCTTGCATTCACACAGCTCATGAGTTCCTTGAAGCTAGGAGCCAAGTAACCGCAACCTTAAAACAACATGTAGCTATTAATCTTACATAAGATATATTTTCTACATTTAATGTTACTTTTCTAACTTCTGAAGAGGTTTCTTTTTTGAATGAGACAAACAGAATGCCTTTTTCTCCCATATTTATGGGAGACATGGACTTATTTCTGCTCCTTTTATAAGTTATGGCACATTTACTGAGTTATTCATATATTTGTGCAGTATTTTTTATGCCTCTGTGCTTTAAAAAAGAAGTCTGAGTGTTCTGCTCACAGATGGGCCTTCCAGGATGCTGAGGGGCAGCTCTGCCTCTGGCCCAGGGGGGGGAATAAAAGTTTTAGGAGACATGTTGGCAACTCAGGACCCATTGTTAGGGGTGTCTGCATATGGGCAACACCTTACCTCATGGGGCTTTAGGGAAAGTTGTCTGCTTCATCGGACTTGGAGCGGGTGCTGGCTGAATGGCAGATCAGCCTCAATAAGTATGCCAGAAATATTTATCACTTTGAGAACTCTACCTGCAGAACTGGCATTAACTTGCAGGTCAGGATGTTTGTTTCCAGCAAAACTCCTGAATTGACGTCTTAAAGGATTTTAATTTCTGTAACACAAAACAAAAATACTTAATAATCTGTAAATATCCTCAGACATCACAGAAGAAAAAGGACCTCTTTTGAAAAGGACCTTTTTTCTTTCCCTTCCTCAACCTGGAATAAACTTTCCAATGCAGATGTTCTAAGAAAAATATGTTTTGGTCAGAAGTGGCAAAACAAAACTGGTGCTTTGCTGACAAGTCTGGGCTGCCAGCAGAAATCTGTCTTTAGACTATGCAATCATTCTCCTATGTTTCCTTAAAAATATAATAAAAAGGCAGAATGTGATTTCTCATTTCTGAGCCTCTGGTATCACTAAAGCTTTTTATTTGAGAAGTTCTGTCTTGAAAAGTTTTTTTGCTTAATTTGCTATCTAATATTAAATAATGCAATATTAACAAGTTCTTAGTGGTCTTATGGACAAATATGCAAGCAGCAATTCTTGGACTGGCTCCAAAGGCCAGCTGCCAGCCATCACCCCTGGCAAGGGGCTGGGGGAGTGATATGGTCAGAAAGGATTTCCAAATGGTAATTTTACAGGCAGCTGTTTGCCAATCCTCAGTTTGCTTTCTGAGTTTGCTGAAAAGACCTGCTCAACATCTTTTTGAAGATTTTAACCAGTGTTTGCTTCTTTGCCATATGGGATCCCCCTCAGACGCAACCATGGGATGCAGCCCCAGTGCAGGTTCTGCTGCACCGCACTGCACAGGTTGCCATAGTGACAGACAGGCGAGACATTACTTCAGAAATGTTGCTTTATTGCAGCTAAAGTGTATTTTGAAACAGGATCACATTCCAAGTCACTCCCTGTGTTTCATATAGGAACAAGCAGAATTACTGGCTTCTACAAATAAGAATTAGTTTGTACCTGCCCATTCCCCAGCAGACGCTCAGCAGACGTCATGATGTGCTGCATGTGCTTTCCATTTACCCAGAACACCCCTCCCTTCTTTCTCAGTATATGCACAAACACACTTCGCCTCTCTGCTGCCTTCAGAACTGCCCCTGCTTCCAAACAGGCCCACAAATACCATGTCACTGCTGGCTCTGATGTGCTGTGTCTTTTTTTAATAAAGAGTATCTTACTTGGGATTCCATCAATTTTGTTCACATTCATGCAGAAAGCACATCAGGGGAGAATTCTGAAGGATTCCTGACTGTGTTATGTCCTGTCAAATGAACCAAATCAGGGGCATTCTGCAGGCACAGCACTACCTGGCCAGCCGGGGCTGAGATGTCTCTCAGATCTGAAACAGCCTTCCCCATGGAAACACTAAGCCCATGGAGATTCAAGATGCAAAATTCATCAGCCATCCTCTCCCCTGCAACGCCATCTCCATCCCACAGCTGGGGCAGGCCCAGAGCTATCAGCATCCCCCTTCTCCACTGATTAAACCATCCCCACCACTTTTCCTAAGAAACAGGATGAAAGGGTGTGCTGGTGAAAGGTGGGGCTTGGGCACAGTTTAGAAACAGGTGTGTTGGCAGTTTGCAGGAGGAATGCTCAGGCCTGAGAGCCCTCCAGCCACAGGGCTCTCCTTCCCACAAACAGGGCAGATGGGTCGCTGGAGCCTCGGTAGGGGCATGGCTGGCACCAGGACAGCGCCGACTGAATTCTTAACACAGGAATAACGCAGGACAGAACGATCTTACTGCTTTTTGAAATAGAGTTTTGATCTATGCCTTGGATTTTACAGCTTGTTCTTTTACATCCTTTCATCTTTTCTGTAACTTATAGACAGGAGTTATTTTTTTCTGCAGTAGATTGCTACAAAGGCCAGAGACATGATTCAAATCCTGTGCTCTTGTGCATCTACTTATAGTTATGCTCATATAATATACTAACAGTATAGTCACAAAGTCAAATGTTGATTTCAAGCCTGTCCATCACACTCCTTCCAAAACACACAGCCCAAGTCAGATTTCTTCATGAGAGAATAAATAATGTACTGGTCCACCAGCTCCTTCCTTCCTGGCTCTGTGACCCTTTGTTCCCTGGGCTGGGAACTATTAGGAAGATGAGACTTCTTATTTTACCTCTTGCTCATTCTTTGTCTTTCTGCCTAAGCAGACATGACTCTATTTCCATTTATTTTGCACAGATCTCGACTACCAAGACAAGTAACAAGCACAGGCATTGGACGAATTCTTGTCTTGCTTAACTTTGTTTTTCTGTCCATCAGTCAGCAACTGGAAAAAGAAGTGAATTAAAGTGTAATGCTCCAGGTTTGTTATGATGCTAAAGAAGAGTAAAAATAACTAATATGGGGATAGCATCCCTATTTTCTCATCTGGAAAAAATTGAATCTCTCTTCTATTGAAACTTCAAAAATAAGAGTGGACCCCTGGCACAGAGAACTGAAGGCCTCAGCTTCATTTTGCCACAGCCATAGTGGTTACAATGGGATGTGCCTAGAGGTGAAAATCTTTGGTCCTCTAAAGGGGATGCACAGTTTGAACCATTCTGTGAATGAGGAGGACACAAAACCAATAAGCAGAGTCTGCTGCAGCTTACAGCTAAGCCTGTGGAAGAAAATCTGTGTCAGAAGGAGTTACAGCATTGGCCTGCCACAGAGAGCCAAGGGTTTGGCATCAGGAGAGGTGAGCCCAGCCGAGGATCTAACTACTGAGCTTGATTTAAACTGTGCCCTGTCTTTTCTCAGGTGCGGGATATGGGCTGAAAGGAGGCAAAATATGGCAGACTTTATGTCTGGCTATTTTGTACACCCTCATGCAAACACTGTCTCTTCTTTCCTTATATTCCTACATGAAACCACACACTTGTGGTTTGCTTTGTAATTAGTTTTGGTGCTGAGAGAAGACAAGAGAACTTCTTGTTAGATGGATTAAAGGGATCTATGCTTTACACCACTTGAGTGACAAGAACCATGTCAAACCAGTCTGCTCTCAAGGGAAAAAAAGTGACAGCACAGTCTGAGCAAGATGAGTTCTCCCACTTAGCGAGTGGCAAGAGGCAGGCACGAACTAGCCCTGTCAGAGAGCAGCCACAGGTGACTGGGTCAAAACAACCGGGACAGAGATGAAAACACACAGCGTGATTCCTCCTTAACTTAGCTGAAGCTCTCCTGCTGAGACTTGCGTCTTCCTACCAAGGGAACTAGAACATGCCTTCAGGTCAAGGAGTGGGAAGGGGAGGAGCCTGGAAGTAGCTCTGCGCAAGTATTTCCTAGGTTGCAGCCATCACTTTATAATCGTGTTTACATGCAATGTGCAATAACGAGAACTCTTGTTGAGTAAAAGAGGATGGAAAGTAAAACGGAGCTCTCTGTGCCTGTGGCACAGTGTCAGTGTGGCTGAAATCCAGCCTTTGAGTCAGCTGAAGCCAGATGACGAGTCAGGAGAGTGAGGGAGAGATTCCCTTTTTGTTTCGGTTCGCAAGAGCTCTGCTAACATCAAACATCAGTGCAGTGGGTAGCACGGGAGTGCTGTGGAGGGGCTTGTGCTTCTCAGCTCCTCTCAAGTCCCCATGACTAGACAGCTCAGTGATGGTCTACCTGCTGATTGCACTAGGATTATTGGCTGAACTAGTTCGTTCTCAGCTTCACAGGCTCTAACATCATGCCAGAAATATCACAGATATTCGAGATCTAAATCCTTCAGGTGCTGTAGAAGTGAGCTAGTAGGGAATGAATGCTCCAAATTTGGATTCATAGAATAAGTCTATGCTGGGAAAAAAACTTCCTCTTCTCTGAAATTCTACCTTAGCACTGAATTCTGAAATTCTGAAACCTACAAACAAATCAAATCTGCCTTTTCTGCCTCTAACCTGTATAAACACATAGTTTAATGCAAATTCTACCAAGCATGACAATCAGTACCTTGAAATTATATGGCAGAAAACAGCCCATGAAACCATGAAGTTTGCTTAACAGTTTCCAAGGGATTGGAAAAGGGACTCTGCAGCTCTCACACCTGAACTCTCTTGTGCAAAGCAGATGCCCACAGCAGAGTGTCCTTTCCCTCATGGATGCTCTGTCTGGCCTTCACTGTGGCTCAGCAAGTGTGCCCAGCTCTGCAGAGTGGTCCCTTGCACTCTCCTCATGCACGTCTGTGATTACTGGCACAGACTGCCATGGCAAATATGCACCTGTAGCTACAAGAGCATCAGCAGTGCTTCATCTGCAGATGTGTTGTGACTGTGTCTGACCATGTGGACCAGCATTGGCTCATTGATACCTGATGTTCTGCAGATCTTTGTGATCTTCACCTGTTGTGAATCATCTTATATCAAGACTGTCAGCATATCAGGGCAGATAATGATAATGCTAGCATCAGTAAAACTGCAGCTTAGATGGTTTCATATGTGGCTGAAAGATGTGTGCCCCAGCCATGGTGGAAATGCCATGAAATATGTAAAGAGTAACAGGGCAGGAAGGGCAGACAAAGTGATCTAAATGCTTTAAAGAAGAATGAACAACTCTGTAATACTGATGCAGGAGACGAGGAAATAGATAATTTTGTCATGATCAGAAAAATAATGGCATGAAAATAACCAGTGAGGTGACAACAAAACTAGTCATGTGCAGAGCGCAAGGCTCAGCGTCACAGCTATTGGATCAATGGCAAATGTTGAAGTTGACAATTGTATGCAAAGCTGTCAGGGCACATATAAACCATAAAATCTACTGATTTTAATCTCAGTCTCTGATTACAAAGTGACAATTGTCTTTCTTTTTTTCTTGGTTTGCACCTTACTCTATGACTCCGAAATGTGGACAAGTTAGGACAAGAACATCAGAGGAAGCAGACATCATTAATCAGCAATACCTCCAAGCTACTATGCTTATAATTGTCAAGACAAAGATTATGAGTAATGATTTTCTGCAATACATTTTCACAAATTGTTTTTAAAAAAGTACTTAGCAAAATATCGGCTTTTCTGGACAGCACCTTTTTTCCTGGCTAAAAGGAATTAATATCCAATTACATTTTAATGGACAGATAAAAATGCAGAAAAGGGATTGAAGATCTAGGAAGAGCTTTTCTATCATCACTTGGAGCTCAACAGCAGCAAGAAATCCTTATGGCACATTGAGAATTACTATCATATATTGGTTACCAGGCAGAGAAAGGCTTCTGCAGAGACTTGCCATGTTTTGAAGTAGCCTAAAAGTCAAAAACCAGAGTTTTTTATCTGTTCTGCCTCTCACAGAAGCCTTGGAAAAACTGAAATTCATGATGGACGGCAGTGACTAGAACTTCTTTTCCTCAGATTTCTGTTGCAAGGGGTTGTCTCCAATTTAAGAACATCTCTCAGCTTTTCAGGCCAGGAACTCTAACTGACTGCATGCAGGCATCTGATATTTCCCTGTAGCCTAGGGTATCTGCAATATGATAGTTGAACATTCAATGCTTTGCATACATCCTGCTCTGTTACCTCCTTTTTATCATCTGAAAATAGAACTTCTTATTAAAATTTTTCACACAAGGAATTTTTTCATTGCATTTGAGATGAACAAACACCTCAGGAGAAACAGTATCAGCAGGAAAGGTCAGAGTGGTTGCTCTGTAAAACATTTTTTAAAGGTCTTAAAAACAATATTGGGATAGGTCGGACAAAGTTTTCAAAAGTCAAATAACTGGGAAATTGTCAGTCCACTTCAATTAAATGATCTTACATTTATACTGTCAGCTGCAATAATAGTTAGTATTCTGTGAATTTTAAAGCCTGCATTTATACTCCTAAAGCATAGCACTAGGAAGGGAAAGTGACAGCCAAGTTGCTGTCTGTGGATGCAGCCTGTCCTGCCGATCTCACCAGGTGTGCCCAAGGAGCTTGATGCAGGGGCTGGTGTGTGTGGCCGGTCCCAGCTGGCCAGCACTGCCACAGGACCTGCTGCTGTGCCCCAGCCCCGTGTTGCCACAGTGGCCACCGTGGGCACAGGCTGGCAGCAGCCACAGAGACTGGCATGACTGAGGAGGCCAGCGAGGTGACCCTGCTGCTCTACTCAGCCCTGCTGAAGACACACCTGGAGTGCTGTGTCCAGTTTGGGACTCCTCAGTACGAGAGAAACAGAGCAGATCCAGTGGAGGGCCACAAATTTGATTAAGGGACTGAAGTATCTGTCTTATGAGAAATGGCTGAGGGAGCTAGGCCTGTTCAGCCTTGAGAAGAAATGACTGAGAGGGGAACTCATCAATGTCTGAAGGGAGGATGCCAGGAAGATAGATCCAGGCTCTTCTTGGTGGTGCTGAGCAGTGACAAGAGGCAATGGACAGAAACTGATGCACAGGAAGTTCCACCAGAACACGAGAAGGAACTCCTCTCCTGGAGAGGTGACTGAACACTGGAACAGTGACCAGAGAGGTTATGGGGTCTCCCTCACTGGAGATATTCTGGACACATCTGGACACAATCCTGTGCCGTGTGCTCTAGGATGACCCTGACTGAGCAAGGAGGTTGGACCAGGTGACTCAGGGTGGTCCCTTCCAGCCTGACCCCTTCTGTGATTCTGTGATTCTCAGGCAGTGCACAGCACACAACAGCTGTGCCCGTGGGGAGCAGCTGGGTTCCCTCCCCAGGAAAGCCCCTCGCCACTCGCACCCAATGTCTCCTTTTTACATGTTCCTCTCTGGGAGATGCCACTTCCTCATTCTGTACTGCAGTCGCAGATCCCATGTCCTTATCTTGACATTAAAGAAATAGATTTAATTGTCAGTCCTCTTAACCAAGCGTTTAATTCCATTCTGTGGGGACTAAAGACAGTCTTAAATAATTGAGCGGCCAAGAGATTGGTTATTTCTGTTTTCATTGCCCATATTGATTTAAGTGCAGTTAATCCTTTCAAATACCCATGTCACACTGGGCCTGATGGCTCTCTTTAGGGCAATATTGTTCCTCTGGCTAGATTATTTGACATCAAGCATTGTAATGTCACAATAAATCCTTCATGTAGGCTGTTCTTTTCAGAGAAGGACCAGATGGGGACTTCAGCTCTTACATTAAGCTCTTGGTTTTACTAGTCAGAAGTTGGGCTTGTGAATAATTTTCATTAAATTTTCTTTTGTGCCTCATAAAAACTACCTCTTCAGCAGTGACATTAAATAATCAGAAGCCCAATTAAACAGGCATATTGACATAAAACAAACCAAGGTGTTCCCCTCACTGCAAATTAAATATAGTTGTGTGTAAAATAATCTCATTTGGGATATAACCCAATACAGAACTTGTGGAATGGATTTTACAAACAAAAAAGTAGGGATGGCTGAAGCCTATATCCAACAGATATGTTTTACAAGTCATTGCAACATTTCTTACTTCTGGTTAAGTCCTAAATCTGTCTGTCTACCTTGAGTTCCATCCAATTAATTGAAGGATTCTCCACTTGCTATTCATCAATGGATCCAAGTGAACACAATAAACATCTGTTCTCTTAAACTTCCCTGGGCTGATGCACTCACCCTTGCTTCCTTCTTTACTGTGTTTTTCACCACTGCAGAGCCTTTAGGATAACTCTGCAATTAGCTGGCAGTGGGAAATGGGAAAGCAGAGTAGTGGATGAATTTCCCTTGAAGCAGAAGGTATTGTGCCTTCGCCTGTGTTATTAATGTGGACAGCTGCTCTATGGAAGCCTTTTAAACTTTCTTCTTCTCTGGCCTTCCTTCCCTTTGGTAATAATTGCATTGTCTGCTTTTATGGGGTCTTTGGGGTTTTTTTGGTTTAGATTTATTATAAGAATGCTTAATGGCCAACTGGTAAAGAACCTGCATGGTGATTCTTTGGCTCTGTCTCCAGAGAAGGTGATTACACACACAACTTTATGCTGCCCGGTTAGATGGTGGGTGTCACGGAGGGATGCACAGGACCTCTTGGCACCATCATGGTGGGGGGAGACCAGGCTAATGGCATATTAGCTGCACACGGTCCCCATCTCCCTGACTAGTGAGTACTAGGGGGTCAATTTTATCAAATTCAAGATAAAGTTTTTATTGGACTTCTTGTTACTCAGCCAAGAGGTCTAAAGTCCTGGCCAATTCAGCAAACATGGCACTCTCCTTTGCTAATTTAAGCCATATCCCAGCATTGCTTTGGAAGCAGCAATGTCAGGACTTGGGCTCAAGGTCTTCAAGTTGTACTGTGGGCACTGGGTCCCTTTAATATCAAGGATCTTAATGCTATCTGCACCAGCAACCTTTATATTAACTAAGGAAAATAGATTCTTCTTGTTATTATATTTTGTTATTAACAAGAAATTCTTCTTTTATTACTGCTTTCTTACTAACCAGATGTGTATTTGAAATTCTTGAATTTTAAACTTCATCTGGATGAAGCATCTGGATCCACCTCATTGGGTAGCCTTTAGTGACAGAAAATATTTTGGGTTGGCAGCTAAAAGGACACAGAGTTTATCAGCTGTTCCAGCTCTGCTCACATAATCTCTTTCATAGTATCTCCCCTTACTTAGCTCTCCCATTCCTGTTGTCACACAGGTTGCTGGTTCACTCTGAAAAGTGTTCTTGCACCACCAACCTTCAGAATAAAATTATTATCTACTTCTACATTTAATGCACGTGCAGTCTTCATTGCATGTGCATTAAATGATATTAAAATCTGTTCTCTCTGGACTCCCTGTCTGTCAGGGCTGCCCTTCTTTCCAAGCAGAAAGATGATGTCCAAGCAAAAAGGTGTATTAGAAAGCCAGGCAGACAAGCAAGTTCTGCAAACCCAAAGAGGCATGTGTTTTAGACTCTGGTTTTCTGGACAAGGATACAGATACTCACTGCCCTTGTGGATTACATCAAAGCAGTTTGACTTTCGTTCACTGAGAAGATTGTGTAAAGAACTTATGGCTATTACTTATCTGCTTGGGGTATTTACAGCATAGCAGCACGTATATTTTTTTTGCTGTTGGTTGCCATTCTTCTGTTCTCTTGCCACAGAGCTGCCCTAAACTCGGTCTGGGTGGCCTCAGCTGCTCTGGGATCAGCAGCAAGGCACAGATAAATGTATGGGTCACTTCTGCTGTACATTTGGTCAGTTTTTTTGGGTTAATTTTAAGAAGTACATGTTACTGTCAAATCCTATCCTGATTGAGTAAGAGTTTACATATTTGATGCATTTTTAAATGACATTTTGAAGAAGTTTTCTTAAGATCTTAATGGAGACAGTCTGTCAAGAATGCAGCTCACAGCAGCGTGAGAGCATTCCAACGGCATTACTGGCTCGACAGCCACACACCCAACGTGGCTCTGCCTCATTATGCCCAGAGGTGTAAGAATAGCTGTGAACAGCTAATAAGAATCAATGCTATTGGAGACATCTGGTTTAGTTTTCATTTTTCAGTGTTATTAGTGCTTATTGGTACAAGGCTCAGGAATGCAGCCAATCCCTTTGAAGTGGAGTGTATTGTAAGGCTGGAGGCATTGTGAGCCTTGTTGATGACCCTGTGTGTAACCTTTCATTTAAACATCCGTAATGCACGGAATGAGAAAGGCCTCCTTAAAAGAGAAGACTGGTGTACATGAAATCTTGTAGCTGACATTTTAGTATTCATTCTGAATTTTATAATCTCCAAACAAATAACAAATTCTTTAATCTTTCAAGATCCTTTAATTTTTAAAAAAATCTTTTACTCTGGTCATGTAAAGACATCACTGTTCTTTTAGTTGTTAATATGTAATAAAGGTCCTTAATCTGTGCACAGTACAAGCAACCAGGGAAGATACAGCTCTTTGACCTCAACCTAGAAAATAACACAGAGACCAAGTGGAGCTGTGTCTTGCTCCCCTCAAAATCTAACCACATGCATCTACAGCAGCCTGGAACAGGACGACAATTTGACTTGTGAATAAATCGATCTGCATAAGCCCTGCAGTTTGGAGTGAGGTTTTTAGAGGCATTTTGCAGAGCACAGGGAGGTCAGCACAGCCTTAGGAAGCTCCTGTCACAGGTGAGGCTCAGAACAGCAGCATGGTGAGGTCGGAGGGTTCTGTGTGTGCCATGCTCTCTGGAGGCTGATTTGAGTAAAGAGACTGTCACAAATGCAACAATGACATCATCTGGAGAAAGCTGGGAGAGATGATCTGTGTGACAACCATCACTATCCTGAAGACAGTGCTAATGTACTTTGACTTATACACGAGAAAATTTTTTTACCATGAATGATTCAGGTCCTCCCTCCCAATTGCCTTGAGGGGAAGCAAACGACAGTGTCTGCCCTCTTTTTTCGACTGGTGTGTTGGGATGAAGCTGATGCTCAAACAGCAGGGTGTAACTCCAGTACCTGGCATGTGTTAGTAAAAGAGACCTGGTGCTCACTGACTTCAGCATGGGCAAGTAAATACAGATAAACAGAAGTGAACCAACCATACAGCATGAGACAAAGCAGTAAGGTGGGTGAATGGTGGTAGTGGAAACAGCTCAGTGTTCTCTGCTTCTCATTAGCAGTGGGGAGTGTCAGCTTGGATTTTTCAACAGTTAGTGTGAAGTTTGAACTCATTAATTTGTAGGTTTTTTATAGACTGATTAATACAATTACTTACTTGTACTTAAATGGAATCACAAATATTAGCAAGAATCAAAATATAATAAAAATGGGCCAATAGTGAGATGAGAAAAGTGACAGAAGTTGGTTGGCTTAAAAGATGAGATGTAATAGCAGACATATAAATGGGAGAGGAATTACTCAGGATCATAAAAGCAGGACTGATAGAAGGAAGGAATTAATGGCAAAGCTTGGGCTGGCAGCGAGATCTGCAGGGCTGCGAGAAGCTCTCATAAGTAAAGGGTCAGGTGTATCACCAAGGACATTTAAATCTACTAGAACAAGATAGAGCAGAAAATGTCTTCTGAATAAAATGCCTTAGTCCTTTGGGATGAGATACAGGATGTTACAGAGCCAGCAAGTTCTATCTGTGTATTTGGACTGGCCACCAACATTGCTGCTGGGATGTAGCATGGCATCATGTGTGAAGAGGACAAAAAATGTGGTAGTGATCATTCTGAATGGCATGGACAAAATAGGATGTAGGTTTAGTTACAGATGCACACCAGCACAGAAGGTATATCTTTTCTGCAGCAGAAATATACATTTGGTTAAAAGTTGTCCCTTTCAATTCCTCTTTGCAGGAACCCTTGAGTAGCAACAAAAGCAACAAATCAAGTAAAGCTACAAAGAGAATTTTTCTTCACATGGGAAGAGTGATCTGTGATTTTTTTTTTTTTAAATCTGGACACTGCAGAATTGTTGTTTCCCAGTACAGATAGCAAGGATATGTTTCAAACCAGAACACTCTTTCTCTGTTAATCCAAATAAGAATGAACTAATATGTTCATCACCTGATGACAAAGAAACAAGGTGGCACATTGGGGCAGTGTGTAAAAATGTAGAACAAAGAAAACTAGCCCACCATGACAGTGGAAATAAGAAAACTGCACATTCCTCTGCCTGGGGCTTCTTCGCACCTCAGTATCCTTAATTATGTTCCAGGGTATTTTGGCATTCCTTCTATTTGCATTTAGATCTTTCATCAGGAAGTTAATGTTCTCAGAGCAAGTAAGATCTCAAACCCCATAAATCCTAATGTTTAATACGTGAACGATATAGAGATAAGTATTTAATTTTGCTTTATGCATGACAGAGAAGCCAATGACAAATAGCACTGAGTAATATTTATGAGTTCCATGCCTGAAGGAATAATAAGTACCTTAAATTATTGTAAATTCCAACAAGGCACATGCATTGAAGGCTTTATAAAACTTTATACTTTATGCATGTTAACTACCACTGTTCTCCCTGCCATAGTTCAGCTTCTTGTGTTTCCAGCTGCTGTGATTGTAAAGCAGCATCTTCCTGAGCTGAAACAATCTGTAAGAGTGCATCTAAGTGTCCTTCTTGATATTGGTCTGGCCTCCAGGTACCAGCTATATCCTGTAAAGGGCCATGAAAAGGGCAATAAGGAAATTTATTGCAGTGCTAAGCAAGTAGCATATGTTTACTAAATGTCTATCATAGCTAGAAACAAGATAGGGTTCATCTTTCCTTCTTCCTTTTCATTATTTGTATTTTAACTTTACGTGCCAGCTTTGCTGACCAGCATTTCCTGTGCTTGCTGAAGGGCAGCTGGAGAAAGGAACCTCACACATTCAGGAGCACAGCAGCAATTTCTACAAGCATCTTATACCAGTTCATCAATGAAGAATGAATGGAAACAGAAGGTGGACTATAGCAAAGGAAATCTATAGGAAGCCACTTCATTTCTTGGATTTTCAGATGCACCTTATAACTGGACTCAGAAGAAGTCACAAGTGTACAGGGAGGTTTCAATTCCTCTGGCTGAATTTGGCTCTGATAGTGGTGGCAAACTGAAGATGCCTTGGTAGGTACGGAAATATTCACAGGTATTTGTGAGAGAAGACGGCAGCCTTGTGTAAAATGATACAGTTGCCAAGTGTTATCATCAACACTAACTACATGCTGCAAGACTTAAAAGATATTTTACAATGTACTATTTTAAGAGCATTGTAGCAAGGAGTAGCTGGCAAAATGAATGGAAAGTAACCTGCTGCATGAGTAAAATGTTTTTCTCCTCAGTTCTAAAGAATACATGTATAGAGCAGAGGCAGTGGTTGGCACAATTGTGTGACTGGGTTTCGGGACATCATTTAACCAAGTATTATGAAATGAATGGGGGTAGGAGGGAATTTTCCTGTCTGGGATAGTATTTAGATGGGTAAAGAGGTGGTTTCCAATTTCTAAAATACCACGTTTTAGTACCCATCCTCTGTGCCACTGCGCCACATCAGTGTGAGCCTTCTGCAGCCCACACTCTGCTCAGAAGGTTGCACAGCACATGCACACCAGGACACTCACCGCTGCTCACAGACAGTTGCACTGACAGGAAATGTAGCAGCAGAGCCAGTGCCCCAGTCCTGCTTGGCAGGACTACCTCCTCTCCTTCCTCAGAGCAAAATCAAAGCCTCCTTTAAAAAAATTTTAAACGAAGTTTACAAAAAACCCCACAACAATCCCTCTGAGTAAGTGTTCTTCTCACTTAAGGGCGATTTACAAAACCCATACCTTGGATGGGACCGCTTCCAAGAGAAGCTCAGTTTTGTTTTTACTCCATTAATCTGGAATGGCAGGAAACTCTTATCAGTTTGTGCACAATACGTTTAGTTTCTTCCCTTCTCTCTTCCAAATGTACTTGGCTTTATAAAGGTATAGAAGACTTTGAGAAATGTGATGCTGTGGGCTTGCCAAAATAAAGTACAAGTGATGGTGAAGCAATAACATATTTAACAAAGTGTTGTGGAGAAGACAAGCTGCAAAACCTATCTGCCGGGCTGCTATCTCCACTGCATCACCTGCAGCTGCACAGAGCAGTCCTGGGTATCTGCTAAGTGCTCTGCATACACAGGAACACAGCAGGAATTACCCAAGTTCATGTGCATCACCCAGACTAACACTGATTACAGTTCTTTAAACTCTGATATCAACTATTGAAACCATGTTGTATAGAAAAATCTTTGGTCACATCCATTCTTGGACAAAAGCAATAAGTTAGTCTTAGTACATTTAGAAGAGACCTTTTGAGCAAGATACAGAAGGAAGGAAACTCCATCAGATCTTCAAAGACTAGTTCAGACACTGGGACATGACTGAACCGGCAGAAGCAACATCTCTAGGAGTTAGTTATGTCATTTACTACAGGTACAACATTCAGGCCTGACACACGACAGGTGCTGTAACCTTTACGTTTGTGTGGACAATGGAATCCATAATTCTTATTGTTAGACCAGTCTCCTGGACTCGGTCAAAAGATTTGTTTTGTGTTACCACAACAGAAGGCTTAGAGGGAACCAAGCAAGGAGAAGGATACAATATGTGTGACTCCCACAGGATAAGAGACTGCAGCCGTATTCTGCTCCTCCTGTCGTGTAACAGGTGTATTAACATATTTTTAATTCTATTTTTTAATTGAGCAGTGGAGACTCTCTCTTGCCAGCTCTGGCTGTTTTGTCTTTTGGGTGAGAGACAGGTATGTAAAAGATCTTGAATAAATAGTAGCATTCTGCAGTCAGTGTCCATCTATAACTCATTTTCAGCTCATTCTAAAGCTTAGACTAACAAGCGTGCTGGGAACACTCAGAACAAAAATAAAAAGAAATTCAGAAAGTTGGTGAAATGCAGTTTTTCTTGGCAACAGGAAAGAGCATAGGCTGCCATGGGGAGGTGCCTGGTGGGTGAGGGAACCATTCTCCTGCTGCTGACAGATTGGCATCAGTGGATGAGAGCCCAGGAAAACTGACACACGACTGTGGGAGTGGGACCTGTGTGTGGGCAGATCCCCATGTCATCTCAGTGCCAGAGGAGTGTGCTGAGATTGAACCACAGCAGTGGCTCAATCAAGCTGACAATGATCAGACGTGTAACTCATCAGGTATGGGTCACTGGAGAGCTTGCAAGAGGTTGTAGCTGCTCAGATTCCCTGTCCTTGGGAAGAGTTGCTGAAACGTCCTTGTCCTTTGAACAGCCATGGGTGGAAGCCAGTGGGCTATGCTGGTCAAGGTCAAGCACCTTGGAGAATGCCAAGGCTCCTGTTGTTTTCTGAGGCTGAGCATGGGGACTCACTGGCAGCGTGTGGTAACCGAGGGGTTGATATCAGGGCAATAAACAGGCAATAAATCCACATTTAGGGCTCTTGTCTACCACTGTAGAAGATCAGCTTCATGGCTCAGACAAGTTTTGCTAGCATTCATTTAGGAAAAATGAATAACAAAACATAAACCATTTGATCTGTTGGAAGTGTTGCAAAAAGATTTTTAAAAACGTAGTTCAGAATTTTGCTTCACAAGAATGTGGGGCACTTTTGACTTTCTGCACTGTTTTACCAGGATGCTCTGAGGACACTGCCCCCTCCAGCCTCTGCTAGAATGACTGAGTCACCTGAAAGTGGAGGAGGGTTTTTAAGTGCTTGGAGGAGGGGCAGGCTTAAATCCTCAAAGGACTTCTCTACTCTCCAAATTTGTGAAGGCGTTTCTCTGCAAGGAGAATTTTCCTACACTCCCAAACAAGTGTTGCAAGAGATTATTTAAAACATTGCTGTCGGTGCCTTATAGCACTAAGCCTAATTAAGTTTCTCTCATGTCTTGGAGGACTGCACATGCTTGCTTTCAGGAGGATGGCAAAGCACCGACACTGCCAGGAGATCCACGTCAATGCGTGAGGTACCTCTGCAGTAAAAATAACAGCCAGAAATTGGTAGCTGGTGCTCATAATTTAGAGCCAAGAAGCTAAGATTGATGTTTGCTGGCAGCAGGTTTGTTGTGGTTAAATATCTTTTTTCTTTAGCCCATGAAAAATACTCACACAAGAATTACTTGATCCACAGCAGAAGAATAGGATTAGCATCAGGAAGAGGTGTCTGGTGGCAGCCTCAATAGTACAAGTTTCCCTCCCTGAATGGAACTCATTCTTCGCCAGTTGAGCTGGTGGGAAATTCTTGCTCCTACAGGAAAGTGCATGGAAGGCTGCCACGGTGTTGTTTTTTTGCTCTCATGTTATGCCCTTTTGCAGGGGTCAAGAGTTCTTCCATAAAACTCACTCCAGGCTAGAGGTCTCAGCATAAGGAGCCTACTTGGTATGTCCTCCCAGAAAGGATTCTATACATGGGGTGATGGAGCCCCCATGAAATGCCTGTCAGCCCAGCACTGTTTGTTTATTCCAGGTTCACTGGAAAGGAGATCTTGCTTCACTCTTCAGCCTGTCCTGGCAATTTTTTTCATAGATTTTCTCTACCAGAGCCATATCTCAGTAAGATCTCTGTGCCACAGCCAGCCGGCTCCTCCAGGCTGACAGTCTGGCACAGGCACACAAAGCCGACTGAGCCATTGACAAAACCAAGGTGCCGCCCATTATTTGAACATGCTGGAGTGGACAACTGCTGGGAGATCACGAGTGCCAGACAATGAACGAATCCTCTGCGGTTAATTGTCATCCCTGCCAATGAGAGGAGGTTCGTCGCTCTCGCAGTCAAGGACAAAAGTCTTTTCTTCAGCCCTTTATTGCCTGTCACAAAGCTGGTTGGTGCAGCTGGGATCAGGCCCACAGCTGATCCTTCTCCCCCACCCCGGGCCGTTCCTCCCAGCTCAGCTGGGGTCACCCGGACAATGGGGAAGCTGCGTCTGCTATGTCACAGGACGCTGGGTCTATAGCCTGGGCAGCCCGAGAATATGTGTGTATGCTCCTGCTTGATGCTCAGGAGCTTGATACCTCTTTGTTTGCTTTGCTTTATTGTAAGGTAAAATGGAAGAAGGGAAAATGCCCCTGCCTAGAAATACAGATGCAGAGTGACATAAAACGGATGAGAAAGGCACAGTTCAGCTGTGAGCCTCGCATCTCAGCTCAGCACAGGGGTGGTGTAGCAGGAGGCTGCCACAGTAGCTGTGTTGCCTCGCTGCAAGGGTTCTGCGGACAGGATCCTCTCCACAAAGCAAAACCTGTTTCATGATCAGGTAACAGGCTGCCTGGTGTAAGGTGTCAGGATAATTTGGCAGTTCTTCTGGCAGATCGCTCTCCATGCAGGAGTGAACAGGCAGGTCTGACTGAGCTGCAAGCAGACAAGCCATCAGAAAATAGTGATCAGAAAGTTGTACTGCTCCCTGTTTTTCTGTGTTGGAACTTTGCTTCCCCGATGTGTTTGATGTAGCTGCGCTAAAAGCATAGAATAATTTTTTCCACTCTGTATTTCTGTGGTTACCTTTCTCCCAGCTTGGGAGCCAGCAAGCAGATCCCAGCATGTCCATTTGCTACTCCCCACTTGGCCTCAGCAAGACATAGCACAACCTGTGCAACCTATGCTTGTCTCATTAGGACCTAACCTGGTTACCTGCTTCCCAGCATTTGCCTAGTGGCTCTTACAGAAAAGCACTGCCTCGCGTCCTCATTTCCATAAAGCTACTGCTACCAAGAGCGTCACAGCAGCTGGCTGCTTTTCCCACAGTTTATCTTGTGTAATGACTAAACCACATATCATTCATAAATATCTGCATATTTTTTCTGCATTTCCATCTAAGCAACTGCCTGTGTTCACACCTGCACTGAACACCAAAGGGACAATGCCCAGTGGTGTGGGTTAAATAAAAGTATGCCCTTTGCCAGATCACCACCAAGGAGCTGGGAAAAGGTCAAAACTGCAGTGGTGTCTTTCCCCTTCTCCCTGCTGTCATGACTGCTATTATGCCTTCAGTGCAAGAATAGCAGAGGCTGATAAGCATCCTGAAAGAGATGATTTAACTTGTATTTACCTATGCATATAAACCAGGTTTGAGACAACACAGGCAACATCCCATTCTCTGGCATCTAATGTTAAAGAAATGAATGGCTCTTAGTTCATCTACTGTTTTGGAATAATGTATTCCCTGATTTTTCAGGTGTCATTGGATTATTGATAGTTATTGTGTTCTATCTGCATATCAGTGCTTGTACTCCCTCCGCAGAAGACGCTCACCTGGAAGCCTGTGGAAATTGAATACATATTCAGGACTCAAAACAATTCCTGCCTGATGTATTCAAACACGGCAGCAGAATTTCATCACCTACCTCACCACCAAATTCTTTTCAGATCTTATCTTTTCCAGTCATAAGCTAGAAAAGATGCATGATACAATATCCTAGCAGTGCTGCAGGGGATGTGACTCCACCAGTAATTTGTGAGATAGATGTTGGGAGTGCCCCTAACGAAAATTGTTTGAGGATAAAATTACTGAGCACAGTGCTGAAATGGTGCATCACCCACTGGCCTGGTCCAGGATTTCCAGAGGGCTTCTACAACCTAGATGCCAAAATGCTACTGAATATCAATTGGAATTTTGTTCCTAATTCACTTGCCTGAAACCCAATTAATCCTTTCCATAACATTTCTTTCAGGTTTTGGATGGTGATTACATTAAAAATCCTATAGACTTTGATCATAACAGACAATATTTCCTTTGATGTGGTAGAGCTTTGATAGCCACATCAACATAAAATCAAATTAAAAGAAAAATTTAGAGATTTGTATCAGTTTACGATGGCAGCTATTCATAAAAATTGAATTGGTGCATATATGATATTTATGTACAGTCTGAGAAGCACCAGCCAGGGGACCAAGGTCTGATGCAAAATTGAGGTGTTGTTAATGATAAAAACTTAAGCACTATCATAGTAGAAATTACAACCTGTGAACCCCTGTTCCAGACCAGACTGGGGGTCTAGGAGTTGCCATGTCCTTCACTTGCCACCACAGGTGACAACGTGAGTATTTTTAACAAAGAGACAGGAAACATCAGTTGTTTTCTGACAGAGCATCATCAACATGGGTTGGGAATTGGACCTTGCTGGGCTCTGGCTGCTGGTTCCTTAGAGAAGAACAGATTTTCTTCCTGAGAGTAGGTGTGCAGGGACAAGGTGCTGGAGAGACCCTGTGCCCTCCATAGTCCTGCCCTCCATCGGCACCCATGGAACTGGCACAGGGGCACTGAAGGGATTTTGCATAACTGGAGGGCAAGATTTTCCTTTTGTTGGCCACAGTGTTTGTACAAGAAAGACCTGCATGACTGAGTGGAAGAAAAGAATATTTGTACCTTATATGTTGGAGAAATTGTTCAGGAACAGTTAATCCTCATGAAAATCCTTCTCTGAAATGCTGCCAAGAGCAGTGGCTGTGTTGTTATTTGCCATGCCAATGTCAGTCTGTGAGGAGTGCCTTCTCACCATGTAGCATGTGACTCTGGCAAATAGAGTGGGACATTTTTCTCCCAGCAGGACACAGCTGATTCTATCATTAATGCTGCCTGGACTCCAGGAGTGCCAGCTTTTCCTCCCCCTGGGCATTTCCTGGTATTGGCTACGTGGCAGTGGCCAGGCCAGCGGCAGGGCACTTACAGGTGGAGCACATGGGGTACCTTGTCTGAGCACGCCTTACCTGGAGAGCCTCTTCACACTTCATGGACATACATGTACACTGAGCATCTATTTTATCTCACTCATTTTTGTTGATTGCAGCATGTATCCTCAACTCACAATCCTCTGCACTCTGTGTCATTGAAAATCAGGTTCTCCTCAGCCCACTGCTGTCACACAGGACGTATCTGTGAAATCTGCCCACCTCAGGGATGATGCTCATCATTTAACATAATCTTGTGCTTTCCTTCATGCTTCATTTTTCATGCTCTTAGCAGCCATAACAAGTCTGAAAGGTAAATGATGAGAAGCCTGAAGTATGCAAGGAATGACTATTTGATTCTCCTGCAAAACTGGGAAAGAAAAGCCACAAACACCTTAGAATTTTCACATATATACAATCTTGTTCATGCCACACCCATGCTGGGCTCAGAAATGTAAACATGCCAATTTATTTTTATAGGAAAATCAGAACAGGTACCTGGAACATATAGAAGCTTTGCAAGAGCACTTTTGAGGAAAAATTGGTCTTATCCAGTTAATTTTAATTCAGAAATATAAAAAACCAGTATTTGCATAGAAATGTCATGTCAGGTAAGCTTTGTGTTTACTTTTCAGTTGTATTGAAATAATAATGTTACCACTGTGTTTTCATTTAGGAAAGCTTTAATCACTCACATGTGCATTTGGTTCAAAACCAATTAATTTCAGATTTTTTTTTCCTCAGTTCTCAGAAAGTTAGCTTTCCATTCCAATCTGTCAGATTTTTCACTACAATAAAAAAGTCCTTTTATTCTCCAGTGTTATCAAGTTTGACAAAGCAAAATAATGATGATTAATAAAATACTACCTTTGCTTTGACTAAACCTGTTTGGTTTTATTGCCTTATTTTGTGGAGGTTTGTTTTCCTTCCTGTGGTGTAACTGTTACTTTTAGTACAGAAACACAAACCTTCCAGGCTTGCAGATACCAGCTCCAGTTCTCAGAGACTCCCCTCTGACAGCTAATTGAGGCGTTGTTTCATTAGCAGTGTGAGCAGGAGCAGTACTGCCTTCCTTGCCCTTGTGGCATAGTTCCTTTGGGAGTGGGTGAGTAGAATAATGTGGGGAAAAGCAGCATCGAGACAAAGCAAGGACTAGCAAGTCTGGGTGTGTTTGTCATGGGGAAAGACAGCTCTGAGCTGTGATGTCCTGGTCATCTAGAGAAGGGTTGTGGTGTCTTGGCTCTTCAGGGTACCTCTTCTAACAGCTGAATGCTGCTACATGTTTCTTAGAAGATTAGGAAAGAAAGGTACAGAGTTCTTTATTAGAAGCTGAAAATTACTAAATGCAGTAATACGTCTGGTGTGGAAGTTTGACTAACAGTTTGAACATGTGAATTAAGGTTCAGAAATTTACTGTGATGCCCTCAGGGGCATGTCTTTGCAGTAGCTCTATGCAGAGATAAGCAAGGTACCATGAGAATCAATTCCTGCTTTTTGTAGCTACAGTAATTTGGGCTAATTAGGGCAAACTGAGCACCACCCTGGTGCTGAACAGAGAGCTGTATATAAATTCAAAATAACTAAGCTGTCAGCTTCAGTGAGTTCCTCATCCAAAAGACCTCACTTGCAATCACCTGTGGAAAAAAGCTACTTGCACAGACAGGCCATCCTGAGAGCATCCCAAGCCACGAAAAGACGTTTCAGTCCTGAAGAAGTTGCAATGCTTAGAGCTTCCTGCCAAGCTTCCCTGGTGCTGCCTGCAGGGTGCCAGGTTGCCAAGCCTTTGGGGAGAGACTCGGTGCCCGGGGACAGCTGGGTGCTTGGCCAACTCTGGGTGGCTGACCTAGCTCGAAAGGGCGGGGAGAAACCGAGTGCGCTTCTCATCTGTTCTGCCCAGCACCAAGTCCGGTAGAGCCTGGCCACGCTTCCAGCAGTACCTGCAAGATGAAAGGCTGAGATCTGCCAGTGGTTACCACCTTCCTCCAGCCCAGCCCAACCTCAGCAGTGCCCCGGGGCTGCCTGAATCATCGCAGCAGCACCAGCTCCGACAGTTTGCTTTGCAAAGCATTAGCTCCTAAATGCCTGTCTCTGCTCCAGTTCTCACTCGGTTGAAATGACGAAACCCTGCACGATATCAGTCTGACACCGCTGCTTACTCCTGGAGAGGATTCGTTTGCTGCATTGACAAAGCTGCCAGGTATGTGGAAGGGGGAGGGCTAGACTGTGCTCACATGCTCCAAACCTGAAAACACAGCACAATCTGATGTAAACAAACAAGTTCTGCATATTCTCTCTTCCCAAATATTCAGAAGTCTTAAAAGAATTGGGTGTGTAATTGAAAGTAGCCGAAGGCAGCCCTATCCTGTGCTACCAGCGCTTACGCAGCCGATCACCCAAAGTTTCACTTGGCAGCTTGACAGGGTTACGCATTTTCACATGGGTGAACAGTTCTCTAACAAAGCACTGCAGCCTGAACAACGTTGAAAACCACATTGTCTTGTTCCATGGACTCTGATTTCAACAGGCTGGAAGAGAAATTTTCCTTTTTTGCTCCAGCCTTGCCATCAAGTCCCTTGCCTGAAAGAGCAGCCTTCCAGCACCAGGAGCCTATTTTCTTTGACCTCTTGAATCTCACTTGCATTTTCACTAAGAGATAACGTGCCTTGTATTCTGCCCCATGTCCTTGCTAAGCTCCTCTGGAGACATAGTTCCTAATGTCAAGGGGATCCCGCTATCAGGAAAAGATCTGAACCAGCAGCATTTTAGATTTTGGAACACCATTGATCAGAAAATTTGACACTTAGAAGGGATGCAATTGTTCTAAGAAATGAGAAGCATTTCCCTGCAAACCCAAGCACTCCAGAGGATCAGCTATAGGGAACAGGGCTGTCTCCAGAACACCAGGTTTTCTTCCTTGCATGCCATGACCTGCACTTTTTTCTCTTAGGGCCCAGAGAGGAAAATCATTCCAGGAAAAGAAAACTCAGTATGTTACAAGTTGATGAACAAACCACAAAGTAGGGGGCAAGATGAGCCTCTTACAGCTCTGCACTGAGGAAACAGAGAAACTTGTCCCTACTGCCATGGTGGGTCAATAGCTCTCTTAAAGCTATTGGATTTCCCATCTTTTGAGAAAAAGTCCCACTTTTGATGACTTTGTTGCTAAAAATAGCTTATTTTAAAAACTGAAATATGACAAGATAAACAGAAAATTCCACAACATGGGCAGACACTACACTATACTAAAATCTGACATGCTTTTCTACTAGTATCACAGTTTTCATTCATGTATATGCTATTTCCTTCTTACTTGCATAACTTAAAAATACGTGAAAGTGCTAGAGTGCTCCTGAGAGCTCCATCCAAGAGCAATTCTCCTGACTAAATCAATAATTAGCCATCATGAAAAAAAGAAAAACAAAAAAGGAAAAAAAAGAAGTAGCAGTCTCTTCACATAGTTGGTTTCTGTTGTTTTGGAGGATAAAAAATGCTTTTTCCATCATCACTCTTGTGAGGGACATAAGGTCCACCTACAATACAAATCATGTTGTTTACCAAAACCACAGTCAAGAGCACTTCTGGTTCCTTCTGCAGCAAGCTTTGATGTCAAGTGGTGTTCCCAGCATGGAGACAAATTTATTTATTCATTAATTTAATATATTCAATAAGCCAACCAGCACACAGACTTATTCTTTACAAGTAATTAGAATGTATTACAAGCATACAAATGTGCCTAAGATTGAGAACTTGGGTTATAATCTAATGAAAATATTGTCACTGAATTAATTTCCTATGTGGTGCCAGACTCACAGAATAAAAAGTATATTGAAAGTCTTCAGAGACCTACTGTCAACAGCCCAGCACTACCTCTATTTTAAGCACGAGAAGATTTGATTTCAAAAGCCTGTTCTTTTTCATGCATGTTCTAGTTGTCTTAAAGGAATCTTCTGTACTTGAAAGGCCTCATAAAAGTTTCAGAGATTAAGAAAGTGAAGAAACAGGCAATTTTTGCTACAAATGTCATTAAAATTAGTACTTTAGTATTAATAACTTATCTATTAATTAAAATCTATTTATTTATTAGTTTTATTGTGCTATTGATTTATTAATAGCCATTAGTCATTAAAAATTCATTAGTCTCACAGAAATGGAGTTCAGCTGTCAACTTACCGGGCTCAAGGCACTTGGTCCTCCCTGTGACGAGCTGCAGGTTGCATCACTGCAGCAATTAAAAATCGGGGTGGGGCCGACTCTTGCTGTGGCCGTAGCTGTGGTCTTTGCCAGCACTGCAGCAGCACCCAGACCCTCACTGATACTCAGTCCTTGTCAAAAACATTCATTTCACACTTGCCTAAGATTTTAATTTCTCAGTGTTTTGTAAACTGACTATCGGTGTATCAGTGAGAAGAGAAATTTTTTTAAGAATGGGACGTGTGATCTCAATAACACACACAAACCCTTCGGAGCAAGCTGGGACAGACACAGACTGTTGGCTGGTGCTCTCAGAGAACAGCTGCTTGGACTCATTCGTGGCCCTTGGAAGTCACACAGGCAGATGAACCACAACTGGGCTATTGCTTCCAACTTTCTGTTCTGATCAGCTGGTACAGAAACCAGGCAGAAACGGCCGTGTCTGGATGCAGACATAGGCTGCAGCCCCACGAAAAGCCACATCCCTGAAGCTGCCAGCCTGATAGCAATCTGCCTTCCAACACACTTTTGTTTCTTTCTGCCTAGTGCACAGCCTGGGGGCTTCTCCCTCTTTTTAGAAGTGAGAAAAAGAGTTTAAGTTATCCAGGGCTAAGTAATTAATTGTTTCTAGTCAGATGTATTTTGCCTGCTTCAGTATGCAGCCGGCTTCCATTGCTGTGTCCTGCACGAAAGGCGGTTGCCACTGGGAGTATAATTACCTGTTTTCTCCTCTCAGTTCTAAAACAAAAGGTTTCCGCATAGTGCTGAAGTGTAAAGAAAGATCAAGGGAATGCTCAGGGTCCCTGAGAGCACTTCAGTGCAAGGCTTATCAGCGGCTCCTTATCGCCACTAATCTGACAACACAGGTGTGATGGGATGCCCCAGCTGGGACGGATCTCTGGTAATCTGATCAGGAGTAATTTATTGTGTGCTGCTGGACGCCAGTTTACTCGTTACCAGTTGAACAAAGGAAGAAATTAAGCCTACCTGAGTGGTGCTGGTACCCGGAGGGGTGTGGTGGGGAGACCTTGGCTGTCTGTGGGTGTGCAGTTCCCAACCATTGCACACCACCACTGACATGTTCCCTGGGGGCGGGGAGAGAGCAGCTAATTACAGAATGGGTGTTCAGAAGGAAAAGGCATTTAATATCCCATGTTCCTTGTTTTAATAACACAGATGGCTCACTGTGAAACATCTTCCTTAAAAAAATATAACTCCGTGACCTGCATCCTTGCTGCAGTGGCAGAGCTGGAGCAGCAGCCTGCGCCTTCCCACTGCTCTTGGGAAAGGTCCCTGTCCCACCGGGTGGACAGGGCTTGTTCCCAGGGCTGGGTCAGAGAAGTTCATGGCTGAAAGGGTCAGTGTTCGGTTACAGCCAGGGTCACAAAGCAGAGAGGTGCTCTCCTCAAGCTCAACCCAAAATGCCATGTACAGAGGCGGACATCAATGCACGCTCAATTCTGCTCCTCTGTGGACCAGGTCTCCCTCACCTTCCTCATCCCAACTCCCTGCATGAGCTCCCTGGGCCCCACCACCTGAGGGGAGGTGGCAGCATGCCAAAACATTGTCTTGAACACTGAACTGAAGCAGCAGAAGAGCTAAAAATAATTTGGGGAAGAACTGTGTTGAGCTCCAAATGAGGTGGATTGTTTATTCAGGAAACAGTATCTCAGGCAGAAAGCTGTAAGGAACCCTTCGGTGTCCTACCCTTTTCTACAGTAATTTGAATGGGAAAATGGCTCAACTCTGACAAAACCACTTGAATTCTACCTAAGTCTGTTTAAAAGTAAAATATCACAGCATATGGAAAGATTTGTTTGGAAGGGCAGGGACACACAAGCACATGACAGTGTCAAAAATATCTGTCACTGATGGATGACATGAGGGGTTTGAACCAGGCTCCTGTGCTTTATGTACAGCTCCAGCCTGTCCCTCCTGCCAGCTGCTAAAGGCTTGCCATAAAGCATTGCTTTTATCTGCCTGTCTTACAGAATCTTTTTGCTTTGGACATCATCTGACTATGCCAGGGTCTGACCAAACCCTCATTACCTGCTGCTTCTAGGAACTGGATCTGTCCTATCTGCCAGTCAGTCAGCAGGCACAAGGGATGGCAGGAAGATTTTGGAGTGAGCAGATGTTGTATTAGATCCCTGCACGGTTCCTTGTGGGTGCACCATCCCACAGGCATGCAAAAATGTCACTTCACTTCCTCATTTTGGCTGAAGATGAGAGAATGTGATGTCCTCTTGCTAACTAAAGGTCAAGAGATTGTTAGTGTAAATCCAGGTGGCAGAGCAAAGACTCTATCAACATTCAATGCAGTGAAACGTGCATTGCTCTAGTTCGTGTTGTGGTTTACATAATTCTCCACTGTTATTTTCTTTGCTCTGCAGTTTGGGGTGCCACTTTGGTGATGTCTAACACTGGGCCTTGCTCGCTGGGTGATAGCCCCAGAGCCTGTGATTGACATGTTGAGCTATGACAAGAGCATCTGACCCTGGCCATGGCTGGTGAGAAACATCAGACCTGTGCAAGGAGCTGCAGGCCAAGGAGAGGTGCAGATCATTTCTGACTTTAAGGTCTTCACACATACAACTGACACCGTGCTATCACTATATCCAAGCAATTCATATTTAGTTCTCGAGGTATGAGAAAAACTAGCTTAAGACTGCAAATGGTGGCTGTGGCTTTGACAAATACTGCAGGCCAAATTCATTAGTGAGCTTTCAGAGAGAATTATTTCATTTTCCCATCATAAGTAAACAAAGAAACAGCATTTCTATCACCTCATTTCAGAATGTACCTGCTGGTTCTGGGGCTAATTATCATGTTCTTTCTGTGACGGAAAATAGCCCTACAGCATCTTAACTGCAAAATTTGGTTTTCAGGAAAAAACGGTTTTCTGAGGACATAAAAATGTGTTTCATTCTTTCTGAGTAATTGGTTTATATTTGAATATAAATAAATGAGAAGCAAGTATGCTATCTATTTCGTAGCATTTGATGTACAATCATTTATACAGTGGGGCCATACTCGTAAGTTTCTTTTATGTTATTAAAAATACTGATAAAACACTAGACATTCATTTGTTACACCACTTCCAAGTGCACGGGAGGATGAACAAATGTGTTTTCATTATAAGAGGTAATAATAATTAAGAGTGACAGAACCTTATCCTCAGGATCTGCCTCCCAGCAGCAGTTTGGCTGATAAAAAACCAGAAGTTAAGATAAGGCAGCAATTATTAAGACAAATCTTTTGAAGGGCTGTTTGAACTCCTGTGTCCAGCAGATAATCTGATTTTACAAGGTGCTCCAAGGGGGGGAGGCTGCATGGGAAGCAGTACCCAGGTGCAGGCCTTTAGCCCCTTGCACTGGCATTTTTACCTCTAGCCATTTCCCTGGTCTCTTCTTCTTTTGTTTGCTACAGCTGTGGCACATAAATCAGTCTCCATTCTGTCTCACTGACACCAAGGAGAAACACAACACAAACAATACACAACACCAAGCCCCAAATGTATTAATCTTTTTTTTTTCCTCCTTTTTTTTGTGATCCCTTTCACCTATTTTTTTGGGGGAGATTCAGAAATGGCTATGGGCAACTCTAATTCTTCCTTCATAAATATTAAATGCACAGAGAGCATGAATATTTGAGTAGCTAATTCTGACTTAGGTGAATCCAATTGCTAATGGCAATTCATTTTTCCTCAGTGACATTCCACCAATAACCAGTGTGAGTGGGACAGGATGATGCAGTTTGGAGCTGGAAAGCAAAAAGGAACGAAAGTTCTGACTAGGAGCAAAAATGCTTTATTGATCTGGTCCTCAGGTGGGACTTGGGACTGTGCCTCCTCCCTTACCTTGGAAAGAGTTTGAGCAGGGAGATCTGTGCTCAGCAGTTACGTGTGGATCTTTAAAAACAAAATAGGGGAAGAAACTTTTAAACTGATTTTTATTATGTCATTGAGATACCGCCTCTTGATGTGTTGTGCCCTTTGTGGTGCCACCCGCATGATGTGCAAACTGCAGTGGGAGAGACTCAGTCGGTGCCAGCTCCCTCCCCTTGGGATACACCATGTCCTTGCTGCTGGGCAAGGCCTGTTGGGGCTGTGGAATGGCCTGTTCCTCAAGGTAGGTGAACCCACCTTGCTGCACAAGGGCTATAGGGACGTGCTGAAATGGCAGGGTGGGGGTGGAAACGGGGATGTCCCATTTGGTGATACCAGGTTATGTGTAAAACTTTATCTCCAAGGCATAGAAAGGAAATGTGATGTTTCTGGACCTGGGGAATGGCAGTGAGTAATCAGATGTGACCAGATGAAACCTCAGCTGAGGTTCATGTTCATGTTTACATGGCCCAAGAGACACCAGCAAGTATCTATCATTTTGTATTAGTCTCAAATTTGCTATTACTAGATGGATACTTTATAATCCATTGCTAATACTTACACACATTTGTCTGCTGTAGCATGGGGCTGCCCTTGCATGCGCTTTGCACAGGAAAGATCCCACTGGGTCTCTGAAATCACCACGGAGCAGCTCCTCTGCCAGGGCTGGCTGTTTGGGTTGGCTCCCTGTGTCTGACCAGCCAGCTGGAGGAGCCAGGATGTGTAACAATCTGTCACCATCCCTACAGAACAGCTCTCAACCTGCAGAGGCCAAAGACCAGTGCAAAAGGAGCCTCTGCCATCACCCTTGCGGTGTCCCTCTGCCAGGCAGCCTGGGCTGCAGTTCCACAACACTAAAACCATCGAGGCTGTGCTCGGCTGTCCCTGGGTTCTCCCGCCTGTGAGAACACTGGTGCTAGCCCCAGGACACACACTCTCAGTCTGCAAAAGCAAAGAAAGAACTGCACACTGAGGGAAAATCCTGCTTAGTTTACAGGTTGCTTTTATTTACAAATATACTGAAGTGTAATCTCTCTCTTTTTTTTCTTTTTCTGTTTTTGTTTAGACTCTGTGTGTGTGTGTGCATGTGCACATGCACGTGGGAAGGAACATGATGCATGAGAAACTCATGGATCTTAGCTGCCAGCAATGGTGGCAGGAAAAAAAATGAAGTGAAATGAAATTTAAAAACACTAATAAATAATTTAATAATGACAAATAATTAAATAAAAAAAATTCCAATCTACATACATTATGGTGGTTTGTTTCCAACAGAGGAAAAGGAGCAGCGAATCTACAGTGAAAGGAGCTGGTTAAGTATGAGAGAGCACAGTCATATTTTTTACAAGTTAAACAAATTGTAACAGACAGCTACAAAATACTACATTTCGATAACATAAATACAGAATATATAAATATACAAGTAATACAGCCATACACAGCTAAAAAATAGGGTGTTCACCTAAAAACAGAGTTCCCAATGCAAAGTATCTGGCAGCCCCTTCACAGCTGCTGCTGAACAGAACCAGGGTGCACCAAGCCAAGGTGATCCAGGCTGCAGCCGTCAGGAGGGAAAGAGCCATCAGAGTAGTCAGATCGGCCTCAGAGAAGCAAGACCGTGTTGAAAGCCCACCAAAACCAAAAGACTTCAGGCAAGCAAATGCCCAAGCATGTCCCTAACCAAGGAGCACAGGTGCCCGAAGCCCTGGCCATCTGGCTGCCCTGCGCCCCTAGGCCACAGAAGGGGGGCTATGGAGGGACCTGCATGCTAGGGAGCAGCTACTGGTCAGAAATTCGTGGGGTGAGTTGAGCATGTGGTTGTGTAAAGCATGATCTGAAGCACTGGGACTCTGGGTACTGCAGCTCCAGCTCCCACAGCCGTGCTGTACTTCAGCTGCCTCTCAGTCCTTTCACTGCTGTGACCGAGCTCCAGCTTGTGAGAATCCTTCCTTTCCTCATGATTCTGCTGTTCATTTCTAGTGACTTTCAGGGAGAATCAGAGTTCTCATGACAGGGCTCACAGAGGTGCTCTTGTAAACCCCGGTTTGCAGCATCCCAGCAGCATCCCAGAGCTGGGTTCCCTGGAGCACCTGAGGCAGTGGCTTGGGATATACCTCTGACCCTTAAGGGAACTGGAAGGGAGTCCTGAGCACAGTGGGAAGAGGGAAGTGGGTTCACATCATCTCTGGAAGGTTTGCTGGCATGAAGGACCTTCCCCATGACATGATGCACAGCGAGGTGGCTGAGCAATGGCCCTTCCAAAGGACCTGGTAATGATCATCTGAGTTATGCAGGGTGGATTTGAAAAATCCACTCAGCAGCTGCTGTGCGACTAACATGAGCCACATCTCAGGCACAGTTAGCTGCGACTGGGCCAAGTGATCTGGATGTTTTTGATGAGAGTTTAAAGAAGAAAAGGAGATCAAAATGCCCAAGATGATGTTTCAATATGAGTGCAACCCCTACCATTTATTTATAGCAACATAATTGTCTTTAGTATTGTGACTGTGAAACGTTTGCCACGAGCCCCAAGGTTTGCCCCACAGTGCAGTGATAAGGAGGGTCTGAAAACAGCAGCAGAGGGCAGGAGTCGTCCCCTCAGCAGCCAGGCATGCCCAGGGAAGGTGCTGCTGCTGCCCGTCCCATAGCCCAGCTGGGCCCCAGTACCAGACAGCCCAGTAACCGGTCATGAACGCTGGGAACTCTCTGCCACCGCCACAGACCTGCAGCTGCACAATAAGGACCTCTGAGCTCGTACCCAGCATATTCAGTCTGATCTCACAATCACCATTTTGATACATTATTGAGCACACTGAAACCTAATCAATCATCTTTTACTTAATTGCATCTTGTCACCACTTTAGCTGCACACGTATTCCTTGATTAGCCAAAACAATATGATGGAAACACCATGAAGAGCTCACTTGATGCGTTTGTATTAGAGAGGGGTTAATTTCCTAGGGAAAATGATCACTGTAAGGTGCATGTAATAAACTGCTGTCATGACCTCTAGCCTTTGAGCTCCCATATGTGCAATCATTGTTTGTGGTTTCCGTGGAAGTGCCAGATGCTAAGAATTTTTGGCAAGAGTTTATCAATTTGACTCAATGTAAGATATTACTGTGATATGGCCCATTAAACATTTTACTTTCACCTGATCGGGGACATTCCCTTGACAATAGAAGAGTAAAGCAGAAATCAAAGAGGTCAGAGGTTGCTGTATAATCTCTTACTGCAAGGTCCCAGGTTAAAACCACAATGATCACACTCCAGTAGAATAATTTATTCCACAAAAAGAAAGTGACATTTATTTTGCTTTAATGAACTTTGGCCTTTGCCAGCTATAGCAGGCCCACTGGAAATCCTTGCCTATGCATTCCTTCCTTGGACCAGCAGCAGCCCACCATGGCATGGAAAACGTTACACATGCCAAGGGCCTGAACATGTACATGGCATGTAGCTCCAAAGGTGGCAGAACATGGGGCAACAAACAGCTAAGGCATCATCATACGACACACCAAGGGAGAGGAGACAGTATGTACAAGCATGAAAAAAAAAAGTGGCAGTCATCCAAAAAATCAGCAAAAAATTATGGTTACTTCAGTTATAAAATAGGATGTCTGATTTTTTCCTTGGTGATGGATTATTTTTCAACATCCATCCCAGATGCAGAGGTAGAGTTGGGACAAGGCAGTTCTCCAAACTGTAGGTCACATCATAGTTCTCATATAAGTCCCTGTAAACACCAAAAATGCCATTTTGATCCTGCCAGTAATGAGATACGAAGCAAGGCTGTGCCTGTGTGAGGAGTCTACAAACTGGTATGTCTGAGAGGCTTTTCTATGACTGTAAAGTAGCACAGCAGAAGGGAGAGGAGGGAAACGATGAATCCATCGAGATCGGTGGTGACAAATGACAAATGTTTACATGTGCCATATGAAACCTGCTTGCTTCTGCCCTGCAAGCAGTGAGGATCACCTGAGTTCTTTATAGATGTTTGCTACCATGCAGAAAGAAAGGAAATTGTTATTTATTTTGATACACAAGAAAAGGGAAAAATAATTGAACAGGATGGGTAAGAAAAGAAAATCCTTTCAATCTCAAAATATATCCAGGGGCTCACAACCCTCAGTTGAAACCACATCCCTGCCAGAAAGCAGGGAATGGTCACTAGGTAAAGCATATGGACACAACAGACCCACCTCCCACCTCCCTGTGGGATCCTGTGGGAGCCTACACAGAGAGGGACAGGGACGGGGACAGGGATGTCCCCTGGAACCCTCGCAGAGCCACCAGTCCCTTCCCTGACTGAGGCTGTGTGCAGCAGACAGGGGCTCTGCACCTCAAGCAGTGGGAGAGTGGTCCTTGGCCTGTGCTCTGCCCCCTGCACTACGTGCACACACACACACAGGCACAGCCTCCTCCACGGTGCTCTCGTCGTCTCTGGAGTGAGAACCCATGCACTTACCCTGCAGATAAAACTTTGCTTTCTCAAGAAACCTCCAACATGCTCAGTCCACATTTCCGTGCAGGACTCCCCGAGGCTGAGGCCGCAGTTCCCCCAGCAGGGCTGCTCCCTCCCTGGGTGCTGAGGTTACAGGGGTCCTGCTCTGGCCTCCCCCTGCACAGGAGAGCCACGCTCCCATAGAAGGTGCCAAGCCCCACAGGGACGCTGTGACGCTGGCCTGGTACCAGTCCTCAGCCTGAAGGAGTTAGATTAACCAAAGCTTTGGACTTGTTTTTCAGCTATTATGGTCAATATATTAAAGGTATTTATTTAAGAAAGTGCCTATCCTGCCAATCTTTCCCCATGAGCTCTATTTTGAACACACCCTATAATTACTGATATTACCCTGGCAAATATTCCCCATGAAGTTTTCTCCACTGAGAGCCATGACTGTACTTGTCTGTTTCTCCACATTATAATTATCACCAGGCAATATTTATAGCTATACTATTATTACTTATGATATTTTATGCCCTACAAAAATCTATATGACATATGCTCAAACTTCAACATCAGAGACAGACTTCAGCTGGGACACCCCCTTCAGTTGGTGTACCTGCTCTTCCAGCACTTGCACTGATCAGTCAGCTGGCACCATAGCCAGGAGTCCTGGCAGCGGGGGATTTACGGGACGTGGTAAAATTTCAGCTCAACATACCTGAACTTCCCATCGTAATTTCTTTCATAGTTTCCTGTTCCCAGCTGGTGCACATTTCAGGACTTCTGGTGTTTCAGGCTAGAACTGTGTATCCTCAATTCTTGCTGAGGCAAGGTAACTAAAGGAGTGCTTAATTATTCCAGATGGACAATAGAGAACAGCACATTTATGCCTCATGCAAAACAGAACAGAATGAAAAACACTTGTTTGCCAATCATGGTCTAGACTTGAAATTTGGCACTGCAATACCTACAAACAAATGTAAATGTTTTAATCTCACACCTCAGAAAAAATTAAATAAATCTGTCTTGTAAGCACCTTTAGTTTTAATTATTTAAGATCAATACTAACCTAAATGCCTCTGCCCCTAACATGCATCTCCTCTCCAGGGTCATAGACCTTTCTTGTTCTGAAATCACTGGCTTTCTCCACAAATACTGTTAACCAGTTTCCTCAGTATCATATGCATAAGGGCTATAAACTAATGAGCAGATCTAGGTTATGTAGAAAAAGTGTAGAAAGGAAACAAATGTTGAACGTCACATTTACATTAACTTCTCACAGTTCAAATGGCAATTTATCCACAACATAGTATGAATCATGCAGTAAGAAAAGGAGGAATCTCCAGTTTCTTTGATTTATTTGTCATATGGTTGGCTGATGTCAGTATCAGTGGCTTAAAAAAAAAAGTTTAGACATCCAAAAGAAAGGAAGAGAGAAAGGAGGAAAAGATCTAGCTTTCCACAAAATCCATTTCCTTTAGGATGATGAGCTCAAACCAAACCAGATCAAAGGCTGAGGACGAGCAGGTTCTTCTGTTCCTTCCGTGCTTGTCTCGTGGTCTGGCGCAAGCTGGGAATCAAGGGTATGGGACAGGTGGATGTGTTTTTTTTCTCTATATATGTATGTACGTAGGTATTAAAATATATATACATACATACACATATACGCAAACAGAGACAGTCTTCCTAAAAAAATGCTCTTTGCAGTCCAGAGGCAGCAGAGTCACTGTGAAGGAAGAGCTGGGCAACATATGGCTGTAGAGTCTGCACTGGAAAAGTCACTGGCTAAACACACGCCGGCTGTTAGTTTTCTTTATTTTCATGAGGCGAAATAGGAGCTCTGCATAGAGTACAGCCTGTCAATGGGGTTTCCTACTCTAGCCTGCATGGAGTTAACTTCGGAAGAGGCAAGAAAACAGTCGCTCAAGCTAGTTAAAGAGGTATCACTGTCGATATCATGAAAAATGGAGTCGTTTCCTGCAAATGAAATGTACATGTTAAGCTGGATGCTGCGCAGCCAGGGGAGGACACAGTACACACGGATGCTGACATGCTGCACGCTTCAGCAAACGGGAACACTCCTGGTTCTGTAGTCACATGTTAACCTGCTCTGGCTCTAAGGGTCTGACCTACAAGGAGGAGGGCTTGGAATCAACCCACAGGGGTCAACTGGCAGCAATGCCCCCAGACTTGCCAGGATTTAATTTCAATTTCAGTAAGCAGCACATAACAGAGTCTTGGCTGACAACGGGAGCAAACGGTGCTGGGGAGGAGCAGGTCCCCAGCTTCTCCATGGGCTCTGGCACTCGTGGGAGCACTGGGACTGACAAGAAAGGTGGACCAGATATTGAGTGCCCATGACAGGGAAGCATGGCTCAAGAGCCATAATCATACTGGTCTTCATATATACACAAGGTAAAAGTTCTACCAGTGTGACAGGACCCAGAAGAGACCCAGCTTCCCTGGCCTCAAGTGAGATACAGTTGTAAATATGCTCTCCTTTGAGAAAATTCCACTCTTTTAGGGCTGGTTTGGAACAGCACCTTTTATTTCCCTTAGCAACTAAGATTTCAGCTTACCTCAACACTGAAGGCACCAGAAAAAGCTCTAGCTCGAGTCCTGGGGGCTCTGCGAAAGTGTTAGTCTGCTTCTTTTTCCTCACAGACTCATTCAAAAGGGCTTTGTGCCATCCCCTGCACTCCTTTTGGAGCACAGAACCCACTTCCCAACGAGTTTTACTCAGAAGGCCAAGCAAACCAACAAAATCACAAGCCACCTAATGCTCAAGGGCACTTCATATGTCCTCAGCTCCTTACAGGACCTCCCAAATTTCCTGGTGTGCACCACGGACTTGTCTCAGTGGCAAAAGTAATGACACAGACCCAAAGCAGATTTCCTGTTGGCCTGTGCACGCTGTGCTGGGGACACTAATGCACATGTGAGCCTCTACAGTGAAGTGCTCCTGGTCAGCAGAAATGAGTCTGAAACAGGCCCTTGTGGGCTACCGCAAGGCCGAGAATCACAGTCTGAAAAATCCTCTGACATTCTTTTTAAATGCCACACTGCAATTGTCCAGAATCAATAATTGAGCATTTAGTGCTTGTAATGCATTTGATGTGTGGTCAAGCAATCGTGAAAGCAAACCGTCATCTTGATTTGGGACAGAGAATAAAACTATGCAGGAGAAAAGTCCTGTGGTAACCCATCTCTTAGTAGCTCAAGAACTGTTCTTTAACAAATCCACGCATCCAATCTGAGTGGTCTTACAGGGCTGCTTATTCATTTTGTAATGAATAGATTACTTCTCTTTATTGAAGGCACTTTTTCCTCAAAGCTTCTAAGAAAAAAGGAAAAATTTGTGAGGGAGCTAGAATTTGGTACTGTTTATTTTTCAGTGTCTTGGACAGTGGTTTTAAAAAGTGGAGCTTGGAGAGGTCCTTGCTTTATCATTTATCAGAATTATACTGTGAAATAGTTTTGAAAGGTGTCCAGAGCTTTGTGATGAGCTCTGTTCTACCCTCTTACGTGTACAAGAAAATACACACATAAAACTGACTGGTACAAATTCCCTGGTACAAATGCCAGAAAAAATATTCTAAAAGCCAGTAATGCTGCTGCCCCTGTGGTGCGTGATCCAGCGCACGGACCCAGCTACTTCGGATGTGGCAGAATGAGGCATGCCTTACCATAGGGGTTCATGTGGTCGCCTGGCATTTGTGGAGGGGTAAGACCCTGCTGAAATGGGTCTGTGCCATAACTGCTTTGCTCCATTGCTACAATCTGCTGCTGTGGTGGTGCAAGTGGTGTGTAAGATGTCATCATCCCTTCCATTCGGTTGGACATTACTTCTGCAAAGCAAAGAGGAGGCACAGTTACTGCTGGGGCAGAATCAGTGGCAACAATGAACCCTAGCAAATGCAGTCAGGGGTATCCTGTCAGTCAGAGAAACTTTCCAAATTTTGTCCAAGTGTAGAACCCTGAGCAATAAGCTGAACAGCTTGTAATTTCTGACTACATGATTTCTGGAGCTCCTAGGTGCTTGACCCTATCCTCCTAAAGTCTGTATACGGTGTGTGACAGAGCCCAGTTATTCTCTAACTTCTGATGGTCTCAGTTTTTCTGCCCTGGGTAAAGTGGAGGATTTGAGGCTGCAAGGTCTTGGGAGCTGGAGATCCTCAAGAGTACCCACAGAGCAGCAGGGCAAGCCCTGGTGCCTCTGTGCAGTGCCTGCCCCAGGGTCCAGCCACCCGTGGGGCACAGGAGGGACTCCCTGTGCCTCAGCTGGGGCAGTAAAGCTGGTGCCTGTGCAGATTCCCAGCTGAGCACCATGCCCCTTACTGCAGTAGAAAACAAACTGGAGAATCTAGCTGGAGCAAGCCTCCCGAAGATTTCCTCCGGTGCAAGCACCTCCACATAGTACATTTCTTCTAGAAACGAGGTAACAGCTTCTGCGTGAGCCCCTCTGGGGTCTGATCCCACCAGGAGAACTTGGGGTAACCTGGTGTGAGCACAGGTACACCTTTGTGTCCATCCACTGCTGATGGCACATGTCACTCACAGACCTGCGTGCACCCTGGATTGCTGTACTAAGGTATCATGTGGGAAAGACACTTCCAGACAACGGCAGATTCTTTCTCTCTCACTTTGCTTTATCACAAATCCCCTACCTTGTCCTAGTCGCTGCGAGTTCTGTTGCTCCTGCTGCTGTTGGTGCCTTCGTGCTAGCTTTTTCATCTGAAAAAAGCAGAAGAACAGAACAATCTCGTGGCTCCAAACGCAACAATTTTGTTTCCTTACAAAACTCTCTGCAAACATCTTATCAGTTGATACGGACCGTTTATACTTATGCACACACTGTTGCGGGTTCAGTTTCAATTCTAAGCTTAAACATTTCAGTTTCCAGTTCAGATTTGCATGCAAAATTTACTCCCAACCCTGAGTTGCTTTGAGCAAATATGAATTTAATGTTTGTGTCCCGAAGTTGCCTTTCTAGTGTGGATGTAGAGAGCAGAGCAGGCAGAACATGGACAGTTCAGCCATGGGACTTCTGCATGTGTGAGCTGCATGTGGGGCAAGGGCCCATGTTGAGGCACAACCTGCATTTGACTTTTGATAATGTGACAAACAGCCTACCTTTGCTCTTTGGTTTTGAAACCAGACCTGGACGACTCGCACGCTGAGCCCTGTTTCAGCTGCCAATGTTTCTCTGACCTGCAGGAGGAAATGCTTAACGATGCAATTTTTCATAAATTAAAAAAAAAAACCCAAAACCGAATCAGTTTTGTTAAGAGGAGAATTTGTACTTACAACAAAAATTGCATGTATAAAATTACTTTTAAAAATTAATCATATATTTTCATAGTGTTGTCAAGTTCTGCCCCTGATGGCACTACCAGTTCTGTAACTACTGAACAAAGAGTCTGAGCTGAGGAAAATGACACTAAGTCATTTCTTGTTTTTTATTTTACCCGCAAAAGACTTCTCTGCAAAAAGAGTGCTCTGCCTTCACCCCAGGAGAACTGCTATTGCCCCAGGAAGGGGCAGGGCTGTCTGGGGCTGTGGCCTGGTGTCAAGGCTGACTCAGTCCCTGGTGAAGCACCTACCTTTCTACAGGGTTTAGAAGACACTTCAAAGGATGCTTTGAATGCTCGTCTCTGTTGTGTAGTTAGTATTGTTCTTGGTCGTTTAGGTCTTCTTGGGTCCTTCCCATCATCACTTCCTTTTCCTTGGGTTACTTGGCCCTTGGTGGGCTTAACATCTCCATCTTCATCATCACTTTTGACTGGTGAAAAAAGGATATATAATTGCACTTGTTCCACCAAGAAAACAGGATGTTTGAGAACTGCTCTTCAGTCAACAGGTTCAACTATTGTCCCATGGTTATTTGAATACCTAAAGCAGCTGTGGGCAGGAAGAGACTATCTTAGATCTGTGTGCTCTGCCTAAATCAAATGCCACAAAAGCATAAAAATGTTTGCAATTTTTAATTTAGGACATGGGACTGATCAGGGGATGGAAACTCAGAATATGCTTCAGTATTTCCAGGAATCAGGCACAGAGAGACTTTGTGCCTTTCCAGGATCTCTTGGTCCTGTGTGCTCACCTGCTCCAATCTCACCACCAGATAAACACCTTTACCTTCACAGCTGAACTCCAGCTTCTCCTGAAGCATTATCTGCAGACAGGTACTACTGCCTGCACTGCTACAGCAGCAAAACAGCATAAAGCAAGTATTACACACGTATCTCAAAGCCCATCTAACTAAATATAGTGCAGATTCCAGTTACTGAATATTGTTTTGAATGTTTTGAAGCTCCAGAGATAATATTAAATATAATCTTTGTCATCTCATTTCCACTTCCCCCAGAAAACTTCAGTAATCTTCCTCTGTGCATTAAAATGTGTCTGTATGTGCAAGCACAAACTTCTCTTTCTCAGTAAATACATACAAGTATCTATGTGCTTCTGCAGACCAAAGAGTTTCTTTGTAAAGAGATTCTTTGTATTTTCTATCATTAAATTCTGAATACTCATACAATCCGGTGATATTACGTGTTAGTATATTGTCCTGGGAAATCTCAAGCACAGTGGCAAAGGCTGAGGGGTAAATAAATTTCACATTTTGTTGTGAAAATCAACTTTTCAACTTTTTATTTGAACAGACTACTGATTTTTCTTCCAGAAAACACTATCAAGTATTATAGGGACTTCAACACGAAGAAACACGCTGAAATTTTTATATACTAAAGGACTACATTTGGGGAATCAACAAATTAGACTTTAATTCATTTTAGGGTCTGATTATTATGCACCTAGCAGTCTAATCACCTTTTACTTTAATAAGCATCTTTGGCCTAATGATTAAAGAGAAGTTCAGTCATTTTAATAACCATGACATTATTAACTTTCCAGCATGCCTTTTCTAAGGAAAGGTTTGTGAGGATTAATACTGCTCATTGGAGAGTTACTTTTGTGTCCAGTGGATAAATATTTGATTGAAGCAGGACACATTCTCAGCCAGGGCTTTGCAGATCGTGTGCTCTCATGCAGACCCCTGGGAGATCAGTGTTTTCAATGTGTTAGACAATGGGAGACAAACAACTCATTTAATTTGTCAGCTTGTTTTTCAGGTTTGGGTTTGGCTAACAGAGAATAATGAAGGAAAAAAAAGCATCTCCAGGAGTAAGAAACTCCCCTTTGTGCCAAAGGGAAATGAAATTGAAACCAAGACTAGTTTGTGCTACTGTGGTAGCTCCTCACTGATGATCACAAGTCAGATCTGGTCCTGAAGAGGAGCCCACCCCTGCTCAAAGCTGATGCCAAATACAGCTGCCAGCACCGGTTGTGTGAGGACAGCAGTGGGGGAAGATGCCTGTGACCAGCCCCAGCGTGGGGACAGCCTCGCACGAGCTGGTCGAGGGGGTTTGGCTGGACATGAGGCAGGTGCACAGCAGGTCACTGGAGCTGGTGGGGGGGAAGTTTGCTGACGGTCAAGGAGGAAACTCAAGTGCCTCAGGCACGTTCACCGAGAGCCCAGACCCTACGATGCGAGATTTACTGAGCAGAGCACTCCAGGTCCTGCAAACGCAGCATGGCAGTAACTAAACCACTGCTCTAAGAATGGCCCTGGTCCCATGCATTGCTGAGACTGCAGAGACCTTTGTCCTGAGGGATTCCTAATGCGGAAATAAAAATTTTAGCAATGTGGAGAATATGACTCTCAGATTAGAGATTAAGGATAATTTTTGCTCCCAGTTAAAATGGAGTAATGCATTTTCCCATAAACCAGAGGCAAACATGTGATTTGTACATTTAATGGTATGGTAACTGTTGATTTTCCTGCGTATTTTCTTGGGAAAAAAGTGTGTGATTTTGATGGCACAAACCCACATCTCAGTTGCTTTTAGATTCTCTTCAGTATTTCTATATTGTACTTGCAATCTTTCTTAAAGGAACATTTGTAATTGGCAGAGAGATTCCTCTCAAAAATCATATTACTGCTGTGCTCATTTCCCTAATTTAGTGGTGAAATTGTATGTGCATAAGATCCCCTGAAAAATATATTAAGTGGATTAAAGAATGCCTGAGGAGAACAGCATACTTATGCCTCACTTGAGTGAGGCCTCACGTAGCTAAATTCAGTCCGATTCAGACTTTATGATCTTATAGAAAAACACTTCGATGAAAGCAAAAAGATTTTGTCTTTTACTAAGCAGGAAGTTAAGGGAGGGAGTCAGGTTAGGGAAGGCAGACTGCCAGTAGGAATGTTTTCAGCTGTGCCTGCAAATTTGCATAGGGGGCACATGCATTTGGATAAAGTGGATGTGAAAATGAATGCACTTTTCTATGAGAAAGCTCTACAAACTCATGCAGCTTCTCTGGTCAGAGCAGGTGTGGAAAAAGCTCACCTGAGTCTGAGTCGTCTGGGCTGACCGAGCTCAATAAGTCTTTCTCTTTCTCATAGTCACTTTTGCAGAGCAGCTGCCCTTCCTTGAGGACAAACTCGTCCCCTTTCCTCAGCTGGCGCTCGCACACGCAGCAGCAGAAGCAGCTCAGGTGGTACACGCACTCCAGGGCTCGCATCACAAACTCCGTTGGAGCGATCTTCTCCATGCAGCCGCTGCACTTGGCAGCAAACAGCCTGCAAGGAAGAGACAGCACAGTCAAAGGGAGCGTCAGATCATACCCCGTGTGGATCTAAATCAAGCAATATCTGCACAGATCCACCTGGCTCATGCTTCTGCACGCTGCAAGACTTGCATCCTTAGGCTTGGAAATGTCATAGGCATGCAATTTTTTCAAATCTCAATCTCTTTGGTCTTGAGATTCCCTAAATCACCTTTGCTGGACAAAGCCCACTAAGATCTGTCCTTATCTCAGTGGTTTTTTCCTTTTCAAAATAAGAAAAAAATGGAGCTCCCAAAGTTGGATAATTGCTCAAATCCAAATGTATTTTAATTCACTTTTAAAGGAAGGACCAGCTAATGCTTTGTTTTATGCAGGGTCTCTGGTTTCAACACTTAAGCCCTATTCTGAAGAGATTTCATGACTTCCCATTTTTGGTATTGTCTGTCTCTGAGGAGGCGGATAAACACAGAAATGAGCATGCAAACTTTGTGCTTTTGCTGAGGCAAAGTCAGCATGTGCACATGCACACACGGTTGTACACATGCAATCAATAAAGAGAGGAGTGAAATAACACAGCTTTTCTTTGGATGTTGAGTTATTCCAGAACAACCTGTCTCTGAAGGAAGTACTGTGCATTTTAAATGGTGTGAAACATCCTTTGGCACAGATAGGCAGTGATACAATCTGTCAAATTACCAGTATAATCACAGACCCTAGAACACACACTGTATCCAGACTAGTTCTTATTAGTGCTCTATAAACCCTGTCTTTCATCCGTCATTAATTTTCTAGGCTTAAGTTAGAATTATTTAGATTAATTTTATTTTGCTTTTCTAATGGCAACTGGGAATCTCCCTAAGTGAGATTTCAGAAAAGGGCTGCCTTCAAATAAAGACGAATTGCTAAGTTACATCCCTGTGTCACATGGTGTGCTAGTGATTTGAAATTCAGTGTCTTTTATGGCAATACATCACAGTGCAAGGTGCATGAACATTTACATTTCAGCAAGGAAATGAACACCACTGCACCAGTGTGTTCACAGGAAAAAAATTAGATTCTGCCTTTTAGCATGGGGTATGCTGCCTTTTTTTTTTTTTAATCATCAAAACTATAATTTTTCACAAAAAAAGGCAATTGTCTTTGATTTTAGAAGGCTAAGACTGCGGTAGTTATTCATTCCTCCAGAGCCTCCATTTTGTCTGAGCTGAGAAGTGCAGGAAAATGGCAGTCACGAGCCCTCGGCAAAGGGCTGGAGTCAGAGTGGGCAGGAGGGAAAAGCAAATGTCAATACAGTTGCACACGACATCCAGAAAACGGCTGAGAGACGGCAACTGGGGTATTCCCCAGCTGCACCTAGGGGTGACTGCCCTGGCAGCCTGGCTGGCTCAGCGCACACCTTTGCACGACCACAACCTCAAGGTAACAGCGGTGCAAGGCAGACTGAGTGGCAGGTAATGAATTAAATCTATCAGAAGGAAACTGATGCCACACAGGACCCTGGGCACTGCCGTGAACAGGCCGGCTTATTTCATACCCTCCATTTGCTTTGTCCACAAGGTTTTCCTCACAATGCTTTAGCCAGCAAATTCCTAAGCAGAAAATATTTTTATCTCTACACAATTTTATATCCGAAAGGATTAATACACAAAGAGGAAAAAAAAAGGTGCACTGAAAAAAGTTGTTTCTATTTAACTGCTTAAACCTATTAGACTCATTTAACCAAGCCTGGCCTCTCTGTTCGAGGGGGTGTCCTTAGGACGGGGCACACCTGGAGAGCTCAGGTGCGAAGGCATTGTCCCCCCGAAGCCGCCCCCTCTCTCCCGTCCCCGCCGGGAGGGACGGGGCGGCCCCGATGTGCCGGTGCCCGCTCGTACCGGCCCCGATGTGCCGGTGCC